>NC_140990.1:94121569-94214381 GCF_052327205.1 Somniosus microcephalus | reverse complement strand
GGGAGGAGTGCGGAGCGGGAGGGAGGAGTGCGGAGCGGGAGGGGAGGAGTGCGGAGCGGGAGGGGAGGAGGTGGGAGTGCGGAGCAGGAGGGGAGAGTGCAGAGCGGGAGGGGAGGAGTGCAGAGCTGGAGGGGAGGAGTGCGGAGCGGGAGGGGAGGAAGAGGGAGTGCGGAACAGGAGGGGAGGAGGGGGAATGCGGAGCAGGAGGGGAGGAAGAAGAAGTGCGGAGCAGGAGGGGGGAGTGCGGAGCGGGAGGGGTGGAAGAGCGGAACAGGAGGGGGAGTGCGGAGCGGGAGGTGGGAGTGCGGAGCAGGAGGGGAGGAGGTGGGGGTGCGGAGCGGGTGGGGGGAGTGTGGAGCGGGAATGCAGAGCTGGAGGGGAGGAGTGCGGAGCGGATGGGGAGGAAGAGGGAGTGCGGAGGAGGGGGAGTGCGGAGCAGGAGGGGAGGAAGAGGGAGTGCGGAGCAGGAGGGGAGATTGCGGAGCTAGAGGGAAGAGGGAGTGCGAGCAGGAGGGGAGAGTGCGGAGCAGGAGGGGGAAGTGCGGAGCAGGAGGGGGAAGTGCGGAGCAGGAGGGGAGGTGTGCAGAGCTGGAGGGGAGGGGGGAGTGTGGAGCGGATGGAGGGAGTGCTGAGCGGGAG
The DNA here is from genome assembly GCF_052327205.1 of Somniosus microcephalus. Taxonomy (NCBI): domain Eukaryota; kingdom Metazoa; phylum Chordata; class Chondrichthyes; order Squaliformes; family Somniosidae; genus Somniosus; species Somniosus microcephalus. The sequence goes on along the minus strand of NC_140990.1, from coordinate 94,213,742 downwards.
GGGAGGAGAAGGGGGGGGTGAGGGTCGAGGTAGGAGGAGGAGGGGTGGATGGTCGGGGAAGGAGGAGGAGGAGGCAGGTCTGCAAACTCCCCTAATGTGATAACTCTGTGTTTTAGATAAGCTCTGGCTTCCATGGCCAAAGATATGGCATCCGAGTATGACGACGGGGCTTCCCTCAAGACCAGTGAGCATGCTCCATCCACAGAAGGTAAACGGGGATTGATCAACATGGCTGGGTCAGGGATTGTGTGTGAAGTTGTGATCTTTTTTGAAAAATATTCATTAACTTTGCTCTGAAGTTCTCTGCGCCTAGTCTCATCAGGTCATTAACCTGGTGAGACTAGGCGCAGAGAACTTCAGAGCACCAGAAGAGAAGGAGCAAGCATCAGTGGTCAATCAAGGCTCTGCCCAGTATGGCACTCAGTCACAGGCCAAGGAGGTTCCAGGTGTATACTGAGCAAACTGATATCAGCCAAGGGTTCAGCAGCAATTGGGTTCAGCCGTGGCTCGGTCAGTCTCACTCTCACCTCCTATTCAAAAGGTTCGAGTCCCCACTTCAGTGCCTCGAGCCCCATAATCCAGGGCTGACACTCTGGGAGGGAGTGCAGCACTGTCAGAGCTGCTGTCTTTCGGATGAGATGTTAAACCGAGGACCCTCTTGGGGTGGATGTGAAAGATCCCCCGGCCATTATTTCGAAGAGCAGGAGTGTTCTCCCGGTGTCCTGGACCCAATCTCTCAACCAACATCACTGAAAAAACAGATTATCTGGTCATTTATCACATTGCTGTTTCTAGGATCTTGCTGTGTGCAAATTGGCTGGCGAGTTTCCCCGTGTTCCACCACTGGACGACGCATCAGAAATGTACCTAATTGGGTGTAAAGCTCTTTGGGACATCCTGAGGTCATGAATGCACTTTATAAATGCAAGTTCATTCTTTTTGTGTTAAGAAAGGATGTAAGACACCAAAGACTTCCTTACTCTCGGTCACTGTCTAATGAGTCCTTCCGGAAAGTATCTATGAGGTGGTGGGCAATGTTCCCCCTAATTTTTTTTGGGTGCGCAGTCCCTGTAATCGCATGCGCGAAGCGTACCATTATAAAAGCCAGTCCCGGGCTGCGTGGCCATTGACTGGGCCAGCCACAGAGATACTGGATACTGTGGCTACAGGATCAGGTCAGAGGCTGGGTATTCTGTGGTGTCTCACGTCCTGACTCCCCAAAGCCTTTCCACCATCTACAAGGCACAAGTCAGGAGTGTGATGGAACACCCTCCAACTTGCCTGGATGAGTGCAGCTCCAACTACACTCTGGAAAGTCGACACCATCCCGACTTGGAAATATATCGCCGTTCCTTCAACGTCACTGGGTCAAAATCATGGAACTCCCTCCCTAACAACACTGTGGGAGCACCTTCACCACACAGACTGCAGCAGTTCAAGAAGGCGGCTCACCATCTTCTCAAGGGGCAATCAGACATGGGCAATAAATGCCACGGGCCTCGACAGCAACGCCCACATCCCGCAAATGAATTTAAAAAAAAAAGGGTTATGGCTTGATTGAGATGCACCCCCCACCCCGGCCCCCAGTGGACACTCCGATACGAAGGCTGGGCCAGTTGGGTGAAGTTCTGGCAGGTCTTTGTCCCAGTGAGGATTCAGCAGAATATCAGAAGAGAGTACAATTAATTTGGATGGATCTGTTCCACCCTCAGGATACCTGGACTCACCGCCTGCTTACAGTGACAACGCGGAAATGTTGACTCACACCCTAGACGATAAGACCATCCGCCGCCACTACATTAGAAAGGTAAGCAGCTAGTTCGAGAAAGATCACTGGTATGAGAAATTCAATCAGTGCAAATAGGGGGCTGAGGGCTGAAAAATAAACTTGGGGCAGTGTAGTGGGAGCTTGACTCTGTATCTAACCTGTGCTGTACCTGCCCTGGGAGTGTTTGATGGGACAGTGTAGAGGGTGTTTTACTGGGAGTGTTTGAAGGGACAGTGTACAAGGAGCTTTACTCTGTATCTAATCCGTACTGTACCTGCCCTGGGAGTGACTGATGGGACAGTGTAGAGGGAGCTTTACTCTGTATGTAACCGGTGCTGTACCTGCCCTGGGGGTGTTTGATGGGACAGTGTAGAGGGTGTTTTACTCTGTATCTAACCCATGCTGTCCCTGCCCTGGGAGTGTTTAATGGGAGTGTAGAGGGCGCTTTACTCTGTATCTAACCCGTGCTGTACCAGCCCTGGCAGTGTTTGATGGGACAGTGTAGAGGGTGTTTTACTCTATCTAACCTGTGCTGCAACTGCCCTCGGCGTGTTTGATGGGACAGGGTAGAGGGAGCTTTACTCTGTATCTAATCCGTACTGTACATGCCCTGGGAGTGTTTGATGGGACAGTGTAGAGGGAGCTTTACTCTGTATCTGTATCTGTATCTAACATGTGCTGTACCTGCCCTGGTACAATACCGGAACAATATTAGTGCAAGGCAACCTCAACAAATTTGCAACGGCCTTCAGGACACTGAAAAAATTAACTAAGGGGGGAAGGAACAGCCCCAGAGTGGCCCGCACTCCCCCCAACATTGACAACTTACCAGGAGAAAATCTGCCTGGTCAGGAGGTGAACGAGCCACACAGTTCAAACCAGACACTAACCCCGGGGAACCACAGCCACACGATACAACTGACAAACCCCAGCATAACTACCAGGGAGGAAGCCACACATAGTCCCCCTACCATTCCCAGCTCACCAAGAGAAGAGCAGCATAGCCAGGAAGTGAGTGAGCCCTCCAGGGCCGACCAGCCTAGCCAGGAAGTGAGTGAGCCTTCCAGGGCCGACCAGACACATACCCCGGGATCACACAGCCAGATACAACCAAAAGATAAATTTAATCAATTAGAGATAGAGATGGTTAAACTTAGAGAGGACTTCCTCAAAATGAATGACGATCAAAATCAGGAGAGGGAGAGACACAAGAGAGAGCTGAAGCTACTTGAGAACCAGGTGAATCTACTTAGGAATCAGGTGAAAGAGCTGCAGGAAAAAGAAGAGAGCCATAGAGGAGAGATAACACCATTAGACCAGCAACCAGAGGCTAGAGATAAGACAAGACAGAGCCGGACGGAACGGCTGCACTCCCACACGGAACAAAAGCAACAGACACACAATACAAGGGGTGCCACACAGACCGACCAGCATACTGATTCGCAATCTTCCCCCACCACCGTGGAACCACAAGCGGGCCGCTCACAAGAGGTACGCACACACCAGACACCCCAGCCCAGCACACACACTATGAGTCCAAGCGAAAGCCACCAGACAGTAAACACAAACAAGGCTGACGTCGTAATACTCATAGACTCAAATGGGAAATTTCTATGGGAGAAAAAGCTATTCCCTAGAAGTAAAGTAGAAAAGATCTGGTGCCCAACAACAAACAGAGCCATGGGATGGCTGACCAAAGCCAGATTAGGCTCCCCCCAACACATAATAATACACACGGGCACAAATGACCTAAAGACCCAACAGAAAGAAGTAGCAACATCGCTCAGAGCAATGATTAGGAAAGCAAGCAGTACATTTCCAAACACTAGAATCACTGTTTCCACAATATTGCCGAGAACAGACTTCAACAACAACACAATTCATGAGATAAATGCCAGCATAGCAAGAGACTGCGAATCAAACCACAACGTACACCTGGCCCAACACCCCACCCTCGATGAGGAATGTCTTTACGACCACGTCCACATCCAAAGGCAAAGAATATCGATCTTTGCTAAAGCCCTGAAGGACGTCGCTTTTAACCGGGTCCATACCCAGACTCCAAGAGGACCCCCCCCCGACCACCAGAGATCAGCGGGGTACATATCAGGAACACTACAAGGACCACCAACACACCAACCGAGACCAGAGAGGATCCCCATGCAAAACAACAATATCAGACCTGCACCACTCCTGTCCCACAGGGGAATAGGACTGCTCCCAGCCAGACAGAGGGAGAGATGCACAGGACGTACGCAATACCTCAGACAGAAACAATCCATTAAGAGACAATAAGCAGATGTGCAGCAGCATCTACTTCCGCCTTATGGATCAAGGACTAATTAATAGAAAGAACTGTAACCAAATTGTATTAACTTTTGTAGACAACTGATGTGATCTTTTTTTTCCCACACTTAGACACGACAAACACGTACCACTCTTTAACCTATCATAGTAAAAGATCAAACTTAACATGAAATCCTTATATATTTCGACCTGGAATATCCAAGGTCTACGCTCTTCAGTGCGAGAAGTGAAAAGTAGGACCCCAGAGTTCATAGATGAAACTAAAGACCTAGATATTATCATTTTACAGGAAACTTGGTATAAAGGAAAAGGACACACTGGCTGTCCCCAAGGGTACACTGAGCTGGTGGTCCCCTCCAATAAATTACCAAGTGTAACCCAAGGCAGAGACTCCGGAGGCATACTGATCTGGTTTAAAACAGAACTTAAGAATTACATCAAATTTATAAAAAAGGGCGAAAACCATATGTGGCTCAAACTTGAGAGGGAGATTATCTCAAACACCCAAGATGTTTACATTTGCGCACTTTATATCCCTCCAATCGATTCCCCGTACTTTAAAGAGGACACCTTCTCCAACATGGAGGGGGAAATTATCCAATACCAGGCCCAGGGGAACGTGTTGATCTGTGGGGTCCCTCAATTCAAGAACGGGCGAAGAACCAGACTTCACCAATAATCAGGGAAACAATTGCGTTTTCGGGAATAACCACTTTGACATCCCTTCCCTTCCATACAGGCATAACTGCGACAAGCAGTCAAATACCAACGGAAAACAGCTACTACAGCTCTGTCGAAACCTGGGTCTGTACATTGTCAATGGTAGGTTCATAGGAGACCTCCTAGGAAGATCGACCTATTGCTCACCTCTTGGCTGCAGCACAGTAGACTATATGATTACAGACTTAGACCCATCCTCTTTCAGAGCATTCACAGTCAAACCACAAACAACACTGTCAGATCACAGTCAAATTACTATGTTCCTCAAAAAGACAGAAACAAACAACATAGAAACACAACCCAGTAAACTGTACAACACCAAAAAATCGTACAGATGGGCCAAAAACGACACGGAAAAATACCAGAAAACAATTAGCAATGCATCAACTCAAGCTCTCTTAGACACCTTTCTGGATAACATATACACTCACAATAAAGAAGGCGTAAACCGGGCAGTTAGTAAACTAAACAATATTTTTGATAATTTGGCAACAAATGCAAACTTGAAAGCTCGCAAGAACAAACCCAAAACAAAAAACTATGAAAAATGGTTTGACCGAGATTGCCATAACATGAGGAAAAAACTTAGAAAAATATCAAACCAAAAACACAGACATCCAGAAAACGAGGAACTACGCCTTACTTATTGTCAGACACTAACACAATACAGAAACACACTCAGAACCAAAAAAGAGCAATATATTAAGAATACACTCAGCTCCATGGAGGAATCCATTGATTCCAATTGTTTCTGGGAAAACTTGAAAACACTACACAAAAAACAACACGACGATTTGGCCATTCAAAATGGGGACACATGGGTAAACCACTTTGAAAAATTATACCAGAAAAACACACTAAGACCAGAGCAACACCAAATATGCAAAAAACTGGAAAAGCTAGAAATGGCCATAAAAGATAACCAAAACCCGCTGGACGCCATAATAACAGAAAAAGAACTTCTTGAAAAACTCAAGGACCTGCGACCAGGAAAAGCCTGCGGGACAGACGGCATACTAAACGAGATGATTAAACACACAGACAACAAAATGAAACTGGCTATCCTAAAACTCTTCAACTTGGTTCTGAGTGTCGGTTATTTCCCTGATATCTGGAACAAAGGACTCATAACGCCCATATACAAAAGTGGGGACAAAATCGACCCAAACAACTATCGAGGCATCTGTGTAAACAGTAACCTGGGGAAGGTATTCTGTAGCATCATAAACAAAAGACTTATAAACTTCCTTGAGGAGCACAATGTCTTCAGTAAAAGCCAAATTGGATTCCTGCCAAACTACAGAACATCCGATCATATCTTCACCCTACAGACCCTAATTGACAAACACGTTCACCATAACAAAAGCAAAATCTACGCATGCTTTGTAGATTTCCAGAAAGCTTTCGACTCCATCTGGCATGACGGTTTATTCCTGAAACTTATCGAAAGCGGGGTAGGAGGGAAAACATATGATGTAATTAAATCAATGTATACAAACAACAAATGTGCAGTTAAAATTGGAGACAAACAAACAAAATACTTCCCACAGGGGCGGGGGGTGACGCAGGGCTCGCCAATCTCACCGACACTCTTTAATATTTACATAAATGGATTGGCAAAACTACTTGAACAATCTACAGCACCCGGCCTCACCCTATATGAATCCAAGGTTAAATTCCTCCTCTATGCAGACGACCTGGTTCTGCTGTCACCTACTAAAGAGGGGCTACAGCAAAACCTGGACCTGCTGGAGTCGTACTGCCAGACTTGGGCCCTGACAATAAATCCCCAAAAAACCAAAGTCCTTGTGTTCCAGCAAAGATCCAAACATCAGGGACCCAAAATAAATTTCACAGTAGGAAAAACCAAAATTGAACAAACCACTAACTACACATACTTGGGCTTAAAAATCAGTTCTACAGGAAACTTCAAACTGGCTGTGAATGAACTGAAAGAGAAAGCAAGAAGGGCTTTCTATGCCATCAAAAAATCAATCCAAATAGAAATCCCAATTAGCATTTGGCTCAAAATTTTCAAATCAGTAATTGAACCAATTGCACTCTATGGCAGTGAGGTATGGGGACCGCTAACTCAACAAGAATTTGCAAAATGGGACAAACACCCAATTGAGATCCTACATGCAGAATTCTGTAAAAGTATCCTCCGGACTCAAAGGAAAACAGTAAACAATGCATGCAGGGCGGAACTAGGCCAATATCCATTAATAATCACTATCCAAAAAAGAGCCACCAAATTTTGGAATCACCTACAAATGAGCAATCCCCAATGCTATCACTACGACGCCCTGAAATGCCAAGAGCTGACCATAAAGAAGAATACCCTCAGTCAGCTAGTCCTGGGACTCAGTGAAGTAACTACTAACAATACTAACAATAACCAGCCCCAGGACAGTGACAGGGTAACACAAAGAATTCGACCCAACACAATCGTCGCTAAGCAAAAGGAAAAATATCTGACATATTGGGCAGAAACAACAAAAACCCAAAGCAAACTCAATTGCTACTTGGCCCTAAACAGACAATACAACATAGCTGATTACCTGACCATGGTAAAGGATAACAAACTGAGAAGAACCTTGACAAGGTACAGACTTAGCGAACATAGCCTAGCGATCGAAAAAGGCAGACACAGGCAGCCAAGAGAGGACAGGATATGCTCTCACTGCAGTCAGGGAGTGGTGGAGACAGAGATGCACTTCCTCACAGCTTGTGGAAAATATCAGGGCATCAGGGAGAATTTCTACCCAAAATTCTCACAAATATGCCCTGATTTCAGAAATCTGAATGACAACCAAAAACTCCCATTCCTACTGGGAGAGGAGAGAAGCTGTATAACACTGGCGGCACACTATGTTACAGCTTGCCATGAACAGAGGGACAACCAGTAAACTAAGAAAAGAATATATATAAACAATGCGAATGTATATTTATACACTCAGGGATATACCTGTTTATACACTGTATGAATAGAACTGCGTTTATGTGCTAAACCATAAATGTATTTTGATGCTTTGGCAACATAAGATGTAACTTATCATGCCAATAAAGCGATTTGAATTGTGAATTGTGAATTGTTTGATGGGACAGTGTAGAGGGAGCTTTACTCTGTATCTAACCCGTGCTGTATCTGCCCTGATGACTGCTTTTGGCTCGCCAGGTGTTTGTGATCCTCGGGATGCAGCTGCTCTTCACCCTTGGCCTGGTCTGTATCTTCACCTTCTCGAAAGACATCAAGCTCTACGTTCAGATGACCCCGGCGCTTTACTACTCCTCCTTTGGCATCTTCCTCTTCTGCCTGATAGCCCTGACCTGCTGCGGAGACTTTCGACGGAGGTACCCGTGGAACTTAATCTGCCTGGTGAGCTGAGTCATTGGAGAATCAGCCTGCAGAGTTTTGCACCATATTGGCGAGAGCCGTGGCTCAATTGGTCTCGCTTTCGCCTCAGCTATGCCCTTCGTCAGCTCCAGACTCGGCTATTCCAATGCCCACCTCGCCGGCCTCCCATCTTCTGTAAACCTCAGCTCATCCAAACCTTTGCTGCCCATATCCTAACTCGCACCAAGTCCCGTTCCCCTATCGCGCCACACACACTGTCCTCGCTGACCGACATTGGCTTCCGATCCAGCAGCAACTTGATTTTAAAATCCTCAGGTTCAAATCCTTCCATGCCCTCGCCCCGTCCCTATCGCTCTAATCTCCACCAGCCCGACAACCTTCCGAGGTCCCTGCATTCCTCCAATACTGGTCTCTTGAGCATCCCTGATTATAATCGCTCCACCATTGGCGGCCGTGCCTTCAGCTGCCTGGGCCCTAAGCTCTGGAGTTCCCTCTCTGAACCTCTCCCTCCTAGAAACATAGAAGATAGGAGCAGGAGGAGGCCATTCGGCCCCTCGAGCCTGTTCCGCCATTCAATGAGATCATGGCTGATCATCCAAATTCAGTACCCTGTCCCTGCCTTCTCCCCATATCCCTTTAGCCTTAAGAAATATATCTAACTCCTTCTTGAATATATTTAATGAATTGGCCTCAACTGCCTTCTGTGGTAGAGAATTCCACAGGCTCACCACTCTCTGGGTGAAGAAATTCCTCCTCATCTCAGTCCTAAATGGCTTACCCCTTATCCTTAGACTGTGACCCCTGGTTCTGGACTCCCCCGCCATCAGGAACATCCTTCCTGCATCTAGTCCTGTTAGAATTTTATAAGTTTCAATGAGATCCCCTCTCATTCTTCTAAACTCCAACGAGTATAAGCCCAATCGACCCAATCTCTCCTCATACGTCATTCCAGCCATCCCAGGTATCAGTCTGGTGAATCTTCGCTGCACTCCCTCCATGGCAAGAACATCCTTCCTCAGATAAGGCGACCAAAACTGCACACAATACTCAAGGTGTGGTCTCATCAAGGCCTTGTACAACTGCAGCAAGACGTCCTTGTTCCTGTACTCAAAGCCTCTCGCTACGAAGGCCAACATACCATTTGCCTTCTTAACTGCCTGCTGCACCTGCATGCTTACCTTCAGCGACTAGTGCACAAGGACACCCAGGTCTCGTTGCACTTCCCCTTTTCCCAATCTATTGCCGTTAATAATCTGCCTTCCTGTTTTTGCCACCAAAGTGGATAACCTCGCATTTATCCACATTATAATACTGCATCTGACATATCACCCAACCTGTCCAAATCATACTGGGGTTTCTCGGCATCCTCCTCACAGCACACACGCCCACCCAGCTTTGTGTCGTGTGCAAACTTGGAGATATTACATCTAGTTCCCTCGTCTAGATCATTAATATATATTGTAAATAGCTAAGGTCCTAGGACCAATCCTTGCGGTACCCCACTAGTCACTGCCTGCCACTCGGAAAAAGAGCCGTTTATTCCAACTCTTTGCTTCCTGTCTGCCAACCAGTTCTCTATCCAAGTCAATACCTTGCCCCCAATCCAATGTGCCTTAACTTTACACGCTAATCTTTTATGCGGGACTTTATCGAAAGCCTTCTGAAAGTCCAAATACACCACATCCACTGGTTCTCCCTTATCTATTCTGCCAGTTACATCCTCAAAAAATTCCAGATTAGTCAAGCACGATTTACCTTTTCCTCTTTTAAGACGTTCCTTAAAACCTACCTCTTTGACCAAGCTTTTGGTCACCTGTCCTAATATCTCTATGTAGTTCAGTGTCAGATTTTGTCTGATGATCGATCCGGTGAAGCACCTTGGGACGTTTTAAAATTTTAAAAGTGCTGTATAAATGCAAGTTGTTGTTGCATTGGACAGAACAGACTGCCTTCCAATTCCCGAGAAGTGGAGAGGTTTAGGGAGGGAATTCCAGAGCTTAGGACCTAGTTGGCTGCAGGCACGGTCACCAACAGTGGAAAAGACTTGCATTTCTGCAGCGCCTTTCACGACCACTGGACGTCCCAAAGCGCTTTACAGCCAATGGAGTACTTCTGAAGTGTAGTCACTGTTGTAATGTAGAAAACGCAGGCAGCCAATTTGCGCACAGCAAGCTCCCACAAACAGCAATGTGATAATGACCAGATCATCTGTTTTAGTGATGTTGATTGAGGAATAAATATTAGTCAGAACACTCTTCTTCGAAATAGTGCCATGGGATCTTTTACATCCACCTGAGACCTGGTTTAACGTCTCATCCGAAATAGCAACAGCTCAGGCAGTGCAGTGCAGCGCACCCTCGGCACTGCACTATCAGCCTAGATTTCTGTGCTCAGGTCCCTGGAGTGGGACTTGAACCCACAACCTTCTGACTCAGAGGCGAGTGTGCTACCCACTGAGCCACAGCTGACACTTAAAGCTGGATAAGAGGCCAGAAGTGGATATATACTTGAAAAGGAAAGAAATATGCGGGGCTATGGGGAAAGGGTGGGTGGGTGGTGGGGGCGGGGGAGGAAGAGACTAATTGAATATCTCCTTCAAAAGCCGCCACAGGCACGAGTCTTTATTGTGTTGTGTTTCAGTAAAAGTGACCGTGATAGATTGGTGAAAGCCCAGAGGAAGGAAACCTGCTGTCCTTACCCGGTCTGGGCCTATACGTGACTCCAGTCCCGCACTCAATGTAGTAAAACGTACCCAAGGCACTTGGTGGGAGCAGTTATCCAATAAAATTTGACACTGAGCCACAGAAGGAGCAATTAGGACAGGTTGACAGGCTGAGATGAAGTAGGGTGGGAGGGGACTCGTGAGCAGCATAAACACTGGCATAGACCAGATGGGCCGAATGGCCTGTTTCTGTTCTGTACATTCGATGTAAAGAATAGTAGCCCCTCCCCCATGGAGTGCCACAAATGGAGAGCCGACAATCCCGTCTCTTGGTTTTGGGAGGGGAGTGGGGGTCGAAGCCGGCTCCAGGAATTTCGCAGTGGTTGGCGGGGGTTTCCTGGCGACTCGAGCTGCTGGCATGGGCACAGGCAAGAGCCGCGATTCCCGTCGCGTGGCCAGCCATTGCGCCGGCGCATCAGCCTTCGGGAGCCTCCGCTAATCTCCTTCTTCTCCTCCTCTCTCCACAGGCCGTACTGACGCTCAGCCTCTCCTACATGGTCGGGATGATTGCCTCCTTCTATGAGACCTCCTCGGTCCTGATCGCTCTGGGGAGCACGGTGGCCGTCTGCTTTGCCATCATGCTCTTCGCCAGCCAGGTGAGCGCCAGCTAGCTTTGACTGTCCTGCCAGTGAAATATCTCTCCCTCCCCACCCCAAGAGAGCTCGTACAGGGGAATGGAGGGGGGGCGCACGGGTAGGGGCATTCATTTCCTCCCACTAGGGTTGTGGGGGGGAGGGGGGATGCGTAGGGGGAGTCATACTCTGTCCCGTTAGCTGGAGTCAACACTGCCTCTCCTCTAGTGTTGTAGAAGCCCGCCTGGTTTCGGGGAGGTTGTCCAAGGGGAGATGTGAAAACTGGACAGAGAATGGTTCACACCGCCATCTGGTAACGAACAGCTTGGGGCTCGTCCCCATTGAGGGGAATGACTGCTGTCAGTCTCTCTCTCTGGCAGATGTTCTCTGTTGAGAACGGCTGCTCTCGGAGAGATGTCACCATTGAGGGCAATGGATGCTGTCCGTCACTCTCCCTCTGGGAGATGCTCTCTGTCACTCTCCCTCTGGGAGATGCCCTCCATTGGGGGTAATGACTGCTCTGTGTCACTCTCTCTGGGAGATGTCTGCCATGGAAAGGGAATGGCTGCTGTCGGTCACCATCTCTCTGGGAGATGTCCTCCATTGGAAGTAATGCCTGCTCTCCCGTCACTCTCTTTCTGGGAGATGTCCCCCACTGAGGAATGAATGCTCTTGGTCACTCTCTCTGGGAGATAACCTCCATTGAGGGAAATAACTGCGATCGTCACTCTCTGGAAGATGGTCTGCATTGAGGGGAATGGCTGCCCTGTCACTCTCTGGGGCTCATCCTCCATTGAGGATTTAGTGGCTCGGTCAGTCTCTCTTCTCATGGGTGGATGGTGTGTGCATGTCTGAGAAAGGAGTGGACATCTCTTGTGCTGGGTGACGTCTCCCTTGCCCCATCACTCTCTCTCTCTCTCTGCAGACCCGGCTCGACTTCACGTACTGCTACGGCTTCCTCCTGGTCTTCTCCACCGTGCTCCTCATGTTTGGCTTCTTCTGCATCTTCTACTACAACCGCATACTGCAGACCGTCTACGGTTCACTGGGAGCCCTGCTCTTCTCCATCGTAAGTATAAACCCCCTCCTTCCCAACCTGCTCTCGCTGCTCCATTCACGTTCCTCTGCTGAGGAGGTGGTGAAGGTTCAGCTCCCGGGCTGGCCCGGTGGGTTAATACCCTGTCCAAGGCAGTACTGAGCCACACAAGAGCAGGGAAATCCCAAGTGGCAAAGCCGGCTAGTTGGGGGCAGGCGGTAGGTGGGGTGTGGGAAATCAGCAAGCTCCTGAGCACAATCTCATGACTGCTGCTGGGAAGTGTGAGGAGGTCGGGAGACGACAGGATTAGGGCACTACGCTGAAGCACAGGTTAGATACAGAGTAAAGCTCCCTCTACACTGTCCCATCAAACACTCCCAGGGCAGGTACAGAGCGGGTTAGATACAGAGTAAAGCTGCCTCTACACTGTCCCATCAAACACTCCCAGGGCAGGTACAGCATGGGTTAGATACAGAGTAAAGCTGCCTCTACACTGTCCCATCAAACACTCCCAGGGCAGGTACAACACGGGTTAGATACAGAGTAAAGCTGCCTCTACACTGTCCCATCAAACACTCCCAGGGCAGGTACAACACGGGTTAGATACAGAGTAAAGCTCCCTCTACACTGTCCCATCAAACACTCCCAGGGCAGGTACAGCACGGGTTAGATACAGAGTAAAGCTCCCTCTACACTGTCCCATCAAACACTCCCAGGGCAGGTACAGCACGGGTTAGATACAGAGTAAAGCTCCCTCTACACTGTCCCATCAAACACTCCCAGGGCAGGTACAGAGCGGGTTAGATACAGAGTAAAGCTGCCTCTACACTGTCCCATCAAACACTCCCAGGGCAGGTACAGCACAGGTTAGATACAGAGTAAAGCTCCCTCTACACTGTCCCATCAAACATTCCCAGGGCAGGTACAGCACGGGTTAGATACAGAGTAAAGCTTCCTTTAAACCATTATTCCAAGAGGGTGAAAGGTCAGCATCTGACCCACTCAGTCCCTCATCAGAGACCTTCATCCCACCACCTGCCCCCCACCCGCCCAACAAATTCTGGTCTGGGGCTTGATTGGCACCCACTTGCCTGACCCCAGCCCCTGATCATCATAGACCAGTCCTGACATTTCTCCATGTCTTCCTGTTTTCTAGTTCTTGGTTGCCGACGTCCAGCTCATCCTTGGTAGACACAGTCTCCAGCTGACCCCCGAGGAGTACATCTTTGGCGCGCTCATCATCTACCTGGACATAATCAACATCTTCTTGTACCTCCTGATGATCCTCAGATTTGACTGCCACTAATCGACGAGGGTTTGCGGGGGGGGGGGGGCGGGGGAGGAGAGAGAGAAAGAGGAGGGAGGGAGGATACCTGACACCAGGGAGCAGAGTATCTCTGAATCGAGAGGGACAAGGGGCAGGAGGGATCGTATCGCAGGAGCTACTCCAAGGCCAAGTGATTGGCCAACAGTGGTTGCTGCGGCCAGCAGAATCTAAGAACAGGAGGCCATTCAGCCCCTCGAGCCTGTTCCACCATTCAATGAGATCGTGGCTGATCTGTAACTGAACTCCATCCATGTTCTCTATCGAATGTCATCCACACTTCCAACTCAAGTCTCTGCTATCGGGCAGCCAATGGCATTTTTGCTTGCTCCCCAGTTTCTCGCTAACCCACAACGGAAAGCCCTTCCCCCTCAGAATCCCTTTCTCTGCAGCCGTGCCACACGCTCCGATTTTTATTTCCCGGTTTTTGATCAACTTTCTTGCCCCCACCCCTGGTGTCGGGAATTCCTGTTGACGCTCTTCGCTATACTGTTACAGCTTTCGCTTCCCCCCCTCACCCCCGCCCGCTCCAAGCGCGGCATCGTATTATTAATAAAGTACTTTGTATAACCTAATGAAGCTGGGAAAAGTATTTCTTCAAAAGCTCGGGGGACTGGGGGTCCCCTCTCACTGGGGTACGGGGTCCTAGAACCCCCCTCTTGGGTACCTTAGGTCAAGAGTCCAGCCGACGGTGAGTGTGGGCAGGATATTCCGCATCACAACCCACAGCCCTCAACCTGTCCTCACTCCACGCCAACGCACTCACTCTCCAGCAACACCGGCACCGATTGGACGGTACACACTCTCCTCACACCAATTGGACGGCAACACTCTCCTCACACACCGATTGGACGGTACACACACTCAGAATGCAAAGCTAGTTTTAAAAATTGTTGGATTATAATTAGTAAGATTATAATTGTGCGGAAGAATTGCAACAAAGTTGAGTGTAAAACAAACAGTAATTTTCCCCACAATTTGAAGCTTCTGGTACCTTTTAACCCTGTATTATGTACATCGATCTGTACATAATAGCCTCGTGCGTAACGCGGGTTCCGTGTACGCATCACACTCGCTTCTGGTCAGACTTACCCACCACCCATTATCGCGAACACACCCTCTGTCCTCCTGCTCACCACGAGCAACCACACGGTGGGAGCTGCTCGTTCAACCCGTGCAATTCTTGTGCTCAGCCCGTGCCCGTCACGCTTTGTGACCGACGCATCAAGCCAGGCGTCCCGGGGCCGTGTAAGGCGCTATATAAAATTGAAAGGACTTTCATTTATACAGCACCTTTCATGCACATCTTCCAGGGTGGGGGGGCGGGGGGGAACATTTCAAATGTTTTGACTTCTTCCACCCTGGCTCGGAATCTTGCCGGATGGTATTTAAATTGCCTACATTTTACCACATTTCTCGAGACACATCCCAAAGCACTCCAAGTACAATGGATTACTTTCAAGTGCAGGCCCCTGGTATTATGTCTGCAAGTACGACAGCCCTCTTGTGCAAAGTTCCACAGGCCTCCATGTGACGAATGGCCGGTCAATCGGTTTTATTTCGGAGGGGTGGAGTTGGTTTGAGGGAGAAATGTTGGCCAAGATAAGCGGGGAGAGCTCTTCGGCTCTTCTTCCAACACTGGCCGGGGGGGGGGGGGGGGGCGGGATCTTTTAAGTCCACCCGAGGGGGCAGACAGGGGGCCCTCGGTTTGAACGTCTCATCTGAAAGACGGGCATATCTCCGGCACCGGGGAGTGTCGGCCCTGGATTACGGGGGGCTCGAGTCTCTGGAACCCATGACCTTCTGACTCGAGAGCGAGACCGACTGAAGAGGCTGCCTTGTGCTGGGCTACTAGTTCCAAGGGATAAATATTGCGGCCCCGGGACACCGAGGAGAACTCCCCCTGCTCTCCTTCCAATAGTGGCCGTGGGATCTTTTAACATCCATTTGAACCTATCGTGGGGGAAGCCTGGTCTCTCACAGGAGGACGGATAAGCAATCCAAGAATTACACCGGCAGTACTGGGGCCGGTAGGAAAGTTTAAAAAAAAAAGTGGTTCGTACCCCTTTGGAATAGCAACTTCTCCTGAAGTTGTAAGTTTGGAGAATACCAGACCCCAAATTTTTTTGGGGGTTTTTGTTTGAAGTTTTCAATTCATTCAAAAGAATAGGACAACGGTGGAGGTGGGGGTGGGTGGGAGGGTAAGGGAAGAGGGGGGGCACTTGTTCTTTCAGGGGTTATATTCACACACGCGTGACCCTGCAGGTTCAGAGGTCACACTCGCAGCGGCGTTTGCGTGTCGTAGCGTTGTGCGAGCAGTCGATTGCGACCTGGCAGACCGTTAAAACCCCCCAGTGCCTCGGGTCACTTCACCACAGCGAGGCGTAGTCGAACTGGACCTTGAGTAGGTACTTCATGCGGACCTGCGCCGGGCTGTAAACGATGTACTCGTTGTAATTGAGTGTGTAGCCGTTCGGGTTCTTCACTTCGGTCTCCTTCCCAGGCCCCATGGGAACGAGCGCACCATTACTGCAAGAGAGAGAGAAAGAGAGCAAGAGACACCACGTTAAAAACACAACAATAAAAAAAACCCCACAGGAGCCAGGAATTCCAAACAGCAAAATCCAGCAGAAGATTTGTCCACAACAAAGCATGTAAACAGCTCGATGTGACTGAGACTGGACTGGATCACAGGGTGAAGGCATTGGCCAGCTGGCTGGGACGCTTCACAGCCAATGAAGTACTCGCATTGTCGTCACTGTTGTAATGTGGGCAATGCGGCAGCCAACTTGAGCACAGCAAGCTCCCACAAATAGCAATGTGATGATGACGAGAGCATTTAAAAAAAAAAAATGATGTTGATTGAGGGATAAATATTGGCCAGGATACCGGGGATAATTCCCCCTGCTCTTCTTCCAAATAGTGCCATGGGATCTTTTATGTCCACCCGAGGGGGCAGACGGGGCCACGGTTTAACGTTCCATCCGAAAGACGGCACCTCCGACAGGGCAGCGCTCCCTCAGCACTTGCACCAGAAGTGTCAGCTCTGGATAATGGGGCCCGAGTCTCTGCAGTGGAGACACCAGTGAGAACTCCCTGCTCTTCTTCGAAATAGTGGCCGTGGGATCTTTTACGTTCAACTGAGAGAGCGCGCAGACGGGGGCTTCCGGTTTAACGTCTCATCGGAGGGAGACGAAGGCGAGGTCAAAGGGCAGCTGGCTTGTCTTGTTGGGAGAGCTGAGGGCGGCCTGTGCTCGAGATACTTACAGGTTAACATCACTGTTCTGGTTAGGAGCTATCCTCCCTAGGCCCATGACGCTGTCCTTCCCGGGGGGCAGTTTATCAGCTTCATAGTCAGCAGCTAGCAGCTGGTTACAGTCACCGAGCGCCACCTGAAGAGACAAGAGGTTAATGAAGGCTGCAGCCTCAGAGGGGTTCACATGGTTCATAAAGAATAACAGATACCCGGGCATGAGTTACAGGCTGGAATCGAATCGAGGGGTTCGGGTGGTTTATATATAGAATAACAGATACCCGGGAGTGAGTTACAGGCTGGAATCTAATCGAGGGGTTCGGGGGGTTTATATATAGAATAACAGATACCCAGGAGTGAGTTACAGGCTGGAATCTAATCGAGGGGTTCAGGTGGTTTATATATAGAATAACAGATACCCGGGAGTGAGTTACAGTCTGGAATCTAATCGAGGGGTTCGGGGGGTTTATATATAGAATAACAGATACCCGGGAGTGAGTTACAGGCTGGAATCGAATCGAGGGGTTCGGGGGGTTTATATATAGAATAACAGACACCCGGGAGTGAGTTACAGGCTGGAATCTAATCGAGGGGTTTGGGTGGTTTATATATAGAATAACAGATACCCAGGAGTGAGTTACAGGCTGGAATCTAATCGAGGGGTTCGGGTGGTTTATATATAGAATAACAGATACCCGGGAGTGAGTTACAGGCTGGAATCTAATCGAGGGGTTCGGGGGGTTTATATATAGAATAACAGATACCCAGGAGTGAGTTACAGGCTGGAATCTAATCGAGGGGTTCAGGTGGTTTATATATAGAATAACAGATACCCGGGAGTGAGTTACAGTCTGGAATCTAATCGAGGGGTTCGGGGGGTTTATATATAGAATAACAGATACCCGGGAGTGAGTTACAGGCTGGAATCGAATCGAGGGGTTCGGGGGGTTTATATATAGAATAACAGATACCCAGGAGTGAGTTACAGGCTGGAATCTAATCGAGGGGTTCGGGTGGTTTATATATAGAATAACAGATACCCGGGAGTGAGTTACAGGCTGGAATCTAATCGAGGGGTTCTGGGTGGTTTATATATAGAATAACAGATACCCAGGAGTGAGTTACAGGCTGGAATCTAATCGAGGGGTTCTGGGTGGTTTATATATAGAATAACAGATACCCAGGAGTGAGTTACAGGCTGGAATCTAATCGAGGGGTTCGGGTGGTTTATATATAGAATAACAGATACCCGGGAGTGAGTTACAGGCTGGAATCTAATCGAGGGGTTCGGGTGGTTTATATATAGAATAACAGATACCCAGGAGTGAGTTACAGGCTGCAATCTAATCGGGGGGTTCGGGGGGTTTATATATAGAATAACAGATACCCGGGAGTGAGTTACAGGCTGGAATCTAATCGTGGGTTCGGGTGGTTTATATATAGAATAACAGATACCCGGGACTGAGTGACAGGCTGGAATCTAATCGAGGGTTTGGGTGGTTTATATATAGAATAACAGATACCCGGGACTGAGTGACAGGCTGGAATCTAATCGTGGGTTCGGGGTGGTTTATATATAGAATAACAGATACCCGGGAGTGAGTTACAGGCTGGAATCTAATCGAGGGTTTGGGTGGTTTATATATAGAATAACAGATACCCGGGAGTGAGTTACAGGCTGGAATCTAATCGAGTGGTTCGGGGGGGTTTATATATAGAATAACAGATACCCGGGAGTGAGTTACAGGCTGGAATCTAATCGAGGGTTTGGGTGGTTTATATATAGAATAACAGATACCCGGGAGTGAGTTACAGGCTGGAATCTAATCGAGGGTTTGGGTGGTTTATATATAGAATAACAGATACCCGGGAGTGAGTTACAGTCAGGAATCTAATCGAGGGGTTCGGGTGGTTTATATATAGAATAACAGATACCCGGGAGTGAGTTACAGGCTGGAATCTAATCGAGGGGTTCGGGTGGTTTATATATAGAATAACAGATACCCGGGAGTGAGTTACAGGCTGGAATCTAATCGAGGGGTTCGGGGTGGTTTATATATAGAATAACAGATACCCGGGAGTGAGTGACAGGCTGGAATCTAATCAAGGGGTTCGGGGGGTTTATATATAGAATAACAGATACCCAGGAGTGAGTTACAGGCTGGAATCTAATCGAGGGGTTCGGGGATTGATGTAGAGGTTTCAGGGCCTCATTGTTTCCTTACCTCACACAGCATCAGGAGTCCAACCTTATGTTCCCGGCTGGTGAAGCAGTAATTGGCACTCTTCGAGGACATGTCTGCGAAGTATATTCCTTTCCCAAACTGTGAGGGGAGCAGGGGAAGGAGAGAGAAAGAGAGAGGGAGAGATTTACGGCTGGTGCAAAATTGCAGGGGCAGCAAAGAACCAGACAGTAATTATCCAGATTAGAATAAAAGACGGCGTTAAACAGTTACTGATGTACCAAGGAAGTGTCGGACAAGATGCGGTCAGACAAAGGTCTCTGCTGCTCTCCCTCTCCAAGGTGCTGGCTGCTCGTTGAGGTTCTACGGGCGTCACCCACCCTCTGGCATTGCAGCAAGTGGCTTCTGAGGGGGCCCACCGTGAGTGTTGGCGCAGGGGGGGGGCGGGAGATAGGAACATAGGAACAGGAGACAGTCGTTCAGTCCCTTGAGCCTATTCCACCAGTTAACTAAATCATGGCTGATCTGTATGAAAACCCCATCGACCTGCCTTGGTTCTGCAACCCTTAATAGCCTGGCCGAACAAAAATCTTTCAATCTCAGTTTTGACATTTTCATTTGAGCGCCCCCCCAGCCTTTTGTTTTTGAGGGAGAGAGTTCCAGATTTCCACTACAGTTTGTGTGAAGAAGTGTTTCCCGACATCACCCCTGAACGGCCTGGCTCTGACTTTAAAGTTCTGCCCCCTTGTTCTGGACTCCCCCCCCCCCCCCCCCCCCCACATCAGAGGAAATAGCTTCTCTCTATCGACTCCATTAATCATCTTAAACACCACAAGTAGATCGCCCCCGTAATCTTCTATGTTTGAGGGAATACAAGCTTCATTACCGAGCTGCTATCGAGTCACACACGAGATATGCCCTCCCCTCACGTACCAGTACTGATCAATAAACCTTGATAAGGAGTGGGAACCCTGGCTTGTTTCTCTCCCTCCTCCCTAGCCCAGGATGGCTCAGTACCAACTGAAGCACCCCCCGCCCCCCGCTCCCCGACTGGGATAGGCTAATTCAGCACAGACCAGGGAGGAAGGAATGGAAGCTGGGCCCTGTGGGGCTCAGTACCAATTGTAACCCCCCCTTACCGCCCGAGAAAATCAATCAACACAAAACAGGGATGCGACTCAGCGTCGCACCAGACGCAGATATTCATTACCAGATAGTCGGGGGAACTTCGAAAGCACTTTTAACAGCGACTGTAAGGAGTTAGTCCCAATGTCAAGGACCCCTCCTGTAACAGTGACTGTGGGGAGTTAGTCCCGATGTGAGGGACCCCTCCTTTAACAGTGACTGTGGGGAGTTAGTCCCGATGTCAAGGACCCCTCCTTTAACAGTGACTGTGGGGAGTTAGTCCCGATGTCAAGGACCCCTCCTTTAACAGTGACTGTGGGGAGTTAGTCCCGATGTCAAGGACCCCTCCTTTAACAGTGACTGTGGGGAGTTAGTCCCGATGTCAAGGACCCCTCCTTTAACAGTGACTGTAGGGAGGACAACGAAATGTAGGCTTGCGGCTCCCGAGAGTGTACATTTAGATTAAGACATTTAAACATACATTTGGCTTGTAATACATTAACATAAACATAACCATAATAAAGTGCATTGGCAGATGTGCAGGCTTTAGAGTTTATTTGTGGAGTTCAGTAGGATGACAGCCCTGGGAAAGAAGCTGTTCCCTAAATCTGGTCGTTCGGGTGCGAATGCATCTGTAGCGTCTCCCAGATGGCAGGAGGGCGAACAGACTGAGGCTGGGGTGGGTAGGGTCTTTGATGATGGTCCGTGACCTCCGTAAACAGCGTTTCTGGTATATGTGCTCTATGGTCGGTAGCCGGGTGCCGGTAATGCGCTGGGCAGTTTTGACTACCCGCTGCAGGGCTTTCCGGTCATAGTGGCTACAGCTGCCATACCATACTGTGATACAGTTCGTCAGGATGCTCTCTATTATGCAGCGGTAAAAGTTAGAGAGGATCAGGGGTGACAGGTTACATCCCTTCAGCCTCCTTAGGAAATATAGGCGCTGCTGGGCCTTCTTCACCAGAGAGGAGGTATTGAGGGACCAGGAGAGGTCTTCCGTGATGTGGACTCCGAGGAACTTAAAGCTGTCCACCCTTTCCACCACAGCCCCATTGATGTGGATGGGGGTGTGACTTCCGCCTTTAGACTTCCTGAAGTCCACAATGGCTGTAGGGAGTTAGCCCTGATGTGAAGGACCCCTCCTTTAACAGTGACTGTGGGGAGTTAGTCCCGATGTGAAGGACCCCTCCTTTAACAGTGACTGTGGGGAGTTAGCCCTGATGTGAAGGACCCCTCCTTTAACAGTGACTGTAGGGAGTTAGTCCCCATGTGACGGACCCCTCCTTTAACAGTGACTGCAGCGCGAGATGTTGTGATGCGCTATCTCGACGCTCACTTACCATGTAGCCAGTGACGGGAGCCTCCGGAGGGGCGATTCGCAGCCCCTGGTTTAGAATGCTGACCCAGTTGGAGAGGCGGGAGCCGTGCCACAAGAGCTGCCTGAGAGAGAGGGACAGAGAGTGCACCAGGGCCGTGAGCAACAGCGCTGAACGAGAGGGGCGTGCGCAGAGGAGCGAGCTACTGTGCACGAGGTAATCAGTGCGAGACACAGGGCGAGGGCTCGCAGGAATCTCAGCTCACGGGTCCGCCTCTGGCCATCATGCCAGTCAGGTGCTAACTCAATGCAAGCTCTCTACCCGAACTATCGTTTCTACCATTTCAATTCCACCTGATCCCCGTCCTCCTCCCCCCTACCTTTAATCATGGCAATTAACTTGGATTCAGTCGGCACTCACGGAAACGCGGTCCATTTCCAGACGCCCGCTCGTGTGCGAACATTGCTCTCCACCCATCCACCCCCCCCGCCACCACCACACTGTCTGCCTCTCGCGCTAACCCCCGAGATCCGTCCCCCTTGTTACCCCAGTCACCCACCAGTGGGAACAATCTGTCACTATTCACCCTCGCCCAATTCAAACACTTCCGTCAGATCTTCAGGGGCCTGGACTGTCCACCGTAGCAGTTTGAGAATCTGAAGTCAGTTTTGCTATTTTAAAAAACCTGTTAATAACGGGTTGCTATCGGTAAAAGTGACCGTGAAGCTGTTGGATCGTCGCAAAAAACACAACTGCTTCCCCCCCCCCCCTCCGAGGCCCTTTATGGAAGGAAGCCTGCCGTCCTTACCCGGTCTGGGCCTATACGTGACTCCTGTCTCACACCAACGTAGTCGGCTCTTAACTGCCCTCTGAAGTGGCTGAGCGAGGCACTCAGTCGCATCAAACAATGAGAGATGGGCGATAAATGCCTGCCTTGCCAACGACGCCCACACACCGGGAATGAATTCAAATTAAGGCAGTTATATAACTGTTATATATGAGGTTTTCCCGTCGATCCACTGTAACTTTGACGCGAGAGTTACGCCGTTATGGCAGACGGGCGGAAGAACCCCCACAGAAATTCACCCTCTACATCTTTTAAGATAGTAAAAATCTCGCGCCTGCGCACACTTCCTGTCAATCCCCCCCACATTATACACCCCGACTTCCACATTTACAATGGGAACTGCCAAAGTAAACGGGTCACACTGTATATACACCCTCCTGCCAGTGGTAGCGCTGCAGCACCCGCACGGGACAGAAGGTGTTAGGCAGGAAGTGCACGCAGATGTGATTTTCAACACATTGGTTACAGAAAGATTCAAAAATAAGGACAGAATTTACGACTTGATTCCCTGCCCTCCAATGTCAATTCATGTGAAGACTAGACTTGGTATTGATTCCTTGTGTGCGGTGCCATGGCAGGTTGACCAGACACATTATAAGGTCTTTAGTGTAGCATGCACTTCCTGCAAGGTCCGCACCCACTTTCTCTCACATTTTGTTCATCACGTCCCATAGGAGATCTGCCGGTAACTGCGCAGATATCTCCCTGAAAGACACCAGTCAGTGTACAGATATCTCCCTGAGGGAGAGGGTCTGAGAGACACCAGTCAGTGTACAGATATCTCCCTGAGGGAGAGGGCCTGAGAGACACCAGTCATTGTACAGATATCTCCCTGAGAGAGAGGGGACTGAGAGACACCAGTCAGTGTACAGATATCTCCCTGAGGGAGAGGGACAGAGAGACACCAGTCAGTGTACAGATATCTCCCTGAGGGAGAGGGACTGAGAGACACCAGTCAGTGTACAGATATCGCCCTGAGGGAGAGGGACTGAGAGACACCAGTCAGTGTACAGATATCTCCCTGAGGGAGAGGAACTGAGAGACACCAGTCAGTGTACAGATATCTCCCTGAGCGAGAGGGGACTGAGAGACACCAGTCAGTGTACAGATATCTCCCTGAGGGAGAGGGACTGAGAGACACCAGTCAGTGTACAGATATCTCCCTGAGGTAGAGGGACGGAGAGACACCATACAGTGTACAGATATCTCCCTGAGCGAGAGGGGACTGAGAGACACCAGTCAGTGTACAGATATCTCCCTGAGGGAGAGGGGACTGAGAGACACCAGTCAGTGTACAGATATCTCCCTGAGCGAGAGGGGACTGAGAGACACCAGTCAGTGTACAGATATCTCCCTGAGGGAGAGGGACTGAGAGACACCAGTCAGTGTACAGATATCTCCCTGAGGTAGAGGGACGGAGAGACACCATACAGTGTACAGATATCTCCCTGAGCGAGAGGGGACTGAGAGACACCAGTCAGTGTACAGATATCTCCCTGAGGGAGAGGGGACTGAGAGACACCAGTCAGTGTACAGATATCTCCCTGAGCGAGAGGGGACTGAGAGACACCAGTCAGTGTACAGATATCTCCCTGAGGGAGAGGGGACTGAGAGACACCAGTCAGTGTACAGATATCTCCCTGAGAGAGAGGGACTGAGAGACATCAGTCAGTGTACAGATATCTCCCTGAGAGAGAGGGGACTGAGAGACACCAGTCAGTGTACAGATATCTCCCTGAGGGAGAGGGACTGAGAGACACCAGTCAGTGTACAGATATCTCCCTGAGGGAGAGGGACTGAGAGACACCAGTCAGTGTACAGATATCTCCCTGAGGGAGAGGGACTGAGAGACACCAGTCAGTGTACAGATATCTCCCTGAGGGAGAGGGACTGAGAGACACCAGTCGGGATATATGGATATCTGCTGCCCCACCCTGGCCAATGCGGGTACGTTTCCCACCTGTTGCCCAGGTCTGTGCGGAACTGGTTTTTCTCCTCCTCCCTCTCCACATCGAAGACCTCCAGCAGCCTCATGGTGTAGTCGTTGTGAGTGGAGGCATGGGTGGTGTGGAGGTATTTCTCGATCACCTGAGCAGGAACAACAAGGGGAGACACAGACAGTGAGTGTCATGACTGGTGTGTTAGGGAATATAATATTTTAATAACATAGATTTTAATATGATTTAGCTTAAAAACTGAGAACAATGAAAGTGCTGATTTAGCTTAAAAACTGAGAACAATGAAAGTGCTGATCTAAGCTTAATACTGAAAGTGCTGATTTAGCTTAAACAGAGAACAAAGGAATGACTGATGTACCAGAGATCCAATCAGTGTGATGTAGTTGAACCATCCATAGCTCTGCATGCATGCTGCAGAGCCAATGGTAATAAAGGGGGTGGGTACATCTGCTGCTGTATAAAAACCAGCCATTTTGAATGTGATGTTAGTCGGATAAAGGAAGTCAAACAGTGTAAATCAAGTGATGCAATAAATCGACTATTTAAAACTTACCACCGGATTCGCAAACTTTAATTTTAGTGTGTTGACCTCAAATCAGTGTGGTCCACTGAAATTAACTGATCTAACATGGTGCAATTGTCCATCTCCTTACTCCTCCTCCCAACAGCACCAGCCCTCACGGTGGGGGGTAGGGGGATAACAGACTCCGCCCACCATCAACCCCCCGCCAAGTGGGCATTCCTCATGCACGATCCCCGATCACTCACTCACACACACACACCGCCCCCCCCCCCACCCCGTGAGATTCAGCTCAATACCAATTATAGCCGCCCCCCGCAGACCGGAGATGGAACCTAGACTCTTCCTAATCTGTGTGGAGCTCAGTACCAACTGCAGCCCCCACGAACTTCGATCAGCTCACTCACCACAGACATTAGGGGGTGTTCAATAAGACAATGGAAGTGAAAGATGAGACAGTCTTTTGAAGAACATGCCTACAGCCCCTTACTTCACCCATTGAAGGATCCAGGTTCTTGGTGTCATTAGAAATGTTAGGGTGAGATAGCTTTACTCTGTATCTAACCCGTGCTGTACCCGCCCTGGGAGTGTCTGATGGGACAGTGTAGAGGGAGCTTTACTCTGTATCTAACCCGTGCTGTACCTGCCCTGGGAGTGTTTGATGGGACAGTGTTGAGGGAGCTTTACTCTGTATCTAACCCGTGCTGTACCTGCCCTGGGAGTGTTTGATGGGACAGTGTAGAGGGAGCTTTACTCTGTATCTAACCCGTGCTGTACCTGCCCTGGGAGTGTTTGATGGGACAGTGTAGAGGGAGCTTTACTCTGTATCTAACCCGTGCTGTACCTGCCCTGGGAGTGTTTGATGGGACAGTGTAGAGGGAGCTTTACTCTGTATCTAACCCATGCTGTACCTGCCCTGGGAGTGTTTGATGGGACCGTGTAGAGGGAGCTTTACTCTGTATCTAAGCCGTGCTGTACCTGCCCTGGGAGTGTTTGATGGAACAGTGTAGAGGGAGCTTTACTCTGTATCTAACCTGTGCTGTACCTGCCCTGGGAGTGTTTGATGGGACGGTGTAGAGGGAGCTTTACTCTGTATCTAACCCGGGCTGTACCTGCCCTGGGAGTGTCTGAATTTCGGATGCGCTTTGTCTCTGACCATGAGCGCCCCCGCACCACCAAGAGCGCTTGAGGTTCAGGATCCTTTAGGAGGAGCTACGAGAGTGGGAGAGCTGCTGACCTTGAATTCCGATGCGGTGTGCTCCAGGGGCTGGAGACCGCAGTGCAGGGAGCGATACTGTCTGTCCAGTGGATTCTCCGCGCTGCCCAGCTCCGATTTCACCACTTTAATGGCAATCTCAATGTCGCCCAGTGCCTGAAACATATACAGGGGTCATTCCAGAACTGGTCTCGGGAAAGTGGAAGAGGAAAAAGGAGGGAGGAGAGAGGAAGAAAGACTTGCATTTATACAGCGCCTTTGACGACCACCGGATGTCCCAAAGCGCTTTACAATTAATTAAGTACTTTTTTTATTGAAGTGTCATCACTGTTGTAATGTGGGAAATGTGGCAGCCAATTTGCGCAAAGCAAGATCGCACAAACAGCAATGTGATAATGACCAGATCATCTGTTTTAGTGATGTTGGTTGAGGGATAAATATTGGCTAGGACACGAGGGATAACTCCCCTGCTCTTCTTCAAAATAGTGACACGGGATCTTTAATGTTCACTTGAGGGGGCAGACGGGGCCTCAGTTTAACAACTCATGCAAAAGACGACACCTCCGACGGTGCAGCACTCCCTCAGCACTGCACTGGAGTGTCAGCATAGATTTTTGTGCTCCAGTCTCTGGAGTGGGACTTGAACCCACAACCTTCTGACTCAAGAGGCGAGGAGGGGGAATGAGAGTAAGAGAGTGGGGGGAAGTGGGCGGAGAAAACAAGACCGAGAGAGGGTTGGGGGGGGAAAAGAGAGAGCGAGCGAGAGCGCGCGAGAGAGGGCGGAGAGAGAGAGCGCGCAAGAGAGGGTAGAGCGAGCGGGGGGGGGGGGGGGCGGAGCGAGCGGGGGGGCGGAGCGAGGGGGGGCGGAGAGAGGGGAGGGGGCGGAGAGGTGGGGGCGGAGAGAGGGAGAGATGGCGGAGAGAGCGAGAGATGGCAGAGAGAGATTGAGAGGGCGGATAGAGAGAGAGCGCGAGTTGGTGAGAGTACATAAGATGTACCTTATCATGCCAATAAAGCGATTTGAATTTGAATTTGAATTTGAATTGAGAGAGAGTGGGGCAGAGAGAGAGAGAGAGCGCGGAGAGAGAGAGACAGAGAGAGAGTGGAGAGAGAGACAGAGAGAGAGTTTTTGGAGAGAGAGCGAGTTGGTGGAGAGATGGGGATTCAGCTTTAACTCGTACATTTTTTACTGCCCAAATGGAGGTAGTTAGGGATCCGCCCACATGGTGGCTGGAGTTGGGGAGAGGGCATCGTCGGTCCCTGCCATTCTGGAGTGAAGTGTGAGATTGCACGAGGTAGGGACCCACCAACAACTCTCCATCGAGTCCCTTCCCCCCCACCACAGGCATTGTTTGCACGGGCTTTACTTGCAGGACGGTTGAACCTGCCAGCCTCGTGCAGCGGAAAACAGTGCGTTGGCGCGGTATTCAACTGCAGTTGGCGTCACAGCCGGGCCCCATCCGCCCCCATACTTGCAAGCGGGAGCACGCCGCCAGCTTGCTCAGCGCACCTTTGTTTTTTATTCTTACCCATCCCTGCGCTCCACGTATCAACCCCCAGCGCCAATGCCACTGAAATTGCCCCAACAGCCGCCTGCACACGCGCGCACACACAGACCTCCAAGGATTTGATTTACCTCCAGAAGTCCGACTTTCTCCTGCAGTTCCTTCTTGGTTCTGATCAAAGGAGGCGTCTTCAGCCTTTGGGGTGGGCGAGGACGAAGAAAGCTTTAGTTAAGCCAACAGAGATACAAGAAACACACATCATCGGGGCCATAGTTTGGCAGGCAGGCGGGTGTCTAGAATGCTGAAGGGTGGCTGTCACTTGGTGAATTCTGAACTTTTAGCTGTGCCTGTTCAGCAAGTTTCTGTTAGGTGGAGGACACTTTAAAATGTAAAGGGATTCCAGGCAGAGAGCTTAAGCTTAAAAATTACTGCACCGACACGGAACAAGCTTCAGTGTCAGCTGTGGCTCAGTGGGTAGCACACTCGCCTGAGTCAGAAGGTCGTGGGTTCTAGTCCCACTCCAGAGACTCGAGCACATAAAGCTAGGCTGACACTCCCAGTGCAGTGCTGAGGGGGTGCTGCACTGTCGGAGGTGCTGTCTTTCGGATGAGACGTTAAACCCAGGCCCTGTCTGCTCTCTCAGGTGGATGTAAAAGATCCCATGGCACTTTTTCGAAGAAGAGCAGGGGAGCTTGCTGTATGCAAATTGGCTGCCGCGTTTCCCACATTACAACAGTGACTCCACTTCAAAAAGTACTTCATTGGCTGTAAAGCGCTTGGAGACGTCCAGTGGTCGTGAATGGCGCTATATAAATGCAAGTCTTTCTTTTTCAAGCAGTGTTAGCCTTTGCTGGTAAGAGATTCAGTGAGGCAACAAACTCTGTCTAGCCTTGCACTGTCGGAGGTGCCGTCCTTCAGATGAGATAGTAAACTGTGGGCTGTGTCTGCTCTCTCAAGTGGGCGTAAAAGATCCCACGGCCATTATTTCAAAGAAGATCAGGAGAGTTATCCCCGGTGTCCTGGGGCCAATATTTATCCCTCAACCAACATCACTAAAAAAAAAACTAGATTATCCGGCCATTATCACATTGCTGTTGGTGGGAGCTTGCTGTGTGCAAATTGGCTGCTACCTTTCCTGCAACAGTAACTACACTTCAAAAGTACTTCATTGGCTGTAAAGCGCTTTGCGACGTCCTGTGGTAGCGAAAGGCGCTATAGAAATGTAAGTCTTTCTTTTTGTGCTTAATTCCTATGAAAGCCTTTGAACCTCAAGGACATAGACAGGCTGGTGGAATGGGCGGACACGTGGCAGATGAAATTTAACGCAGAAAAGTGCGAAGTGATACATTTTAGTAGGAAGAACGAGGAGAGGCAATGTAAACTAAAGGGTACAATTCTAAAGTGGGTGCATGAACAGAGAGACCTGGGGGTATGTGTGCACAAATCATTGAAGGTGGCAGGGCAGGTTGAGAAAGCGGTTAAAAAAGCATACAGGATCCTGGGATTCATCAATAGAGACATAGGCCTAGAAATTCGGTGGGCTTTGCGCCCAGTTAAGGCCCAAAGAGGGCCTCTGCGCCCTTGGAGGAGTTTGCGCTGAAATTGAGCGCTGCGCTAATGGCGGCAGTAGCGCTGCGCCGGCACCGATGATGTCATCGGTGTGCGCAGTGCCCCGGTTCCGCCCTGATGCCGGCCCGACCCCCATATTTAGTTGCGGCCGCCTCCTCCGTGGCGGCCGCTACGAACATCGGGAGACCAGGGCCTTCCTGCAGCCTTAGTGGGGCGCATAAAGGTGGAGGTGCGGCCGGCCGCTTTTTCGGCGGCCGGCCGCACCTCCCTCCCCGGCCTCCTCCACCCCCCCCCCCCCCACCGCGGCACTGCCGGCTGCTTTCCACGAGCCCGGCACTTCTCCGTGGTGCCGGGCTCATTTGCCGGCACAATCCAGCGGCGATCTCCCCCTTGCAGGCACCTCCTCCTTAAGAGAAGGAGGAGGCCTGCAGTACAGCAGCCTGCCGCACCACATCGGGTGGCGCAGCGGCACCTGGAGCGCTGAAATTCACTTTCAGCGCCCCAAGCGGGGGCGGGCACACCCTGGAACAGCGCCCGGTTCCGCCTTGGGGCGCTAAAAGTGAATATGGGACGGGCGCAACTGGCTTCGCGTCCAGCGCAAAATTTTCGGCGCAACCGAGCTGGCGGGGCTATACCCAATTTCTAGGCCATAGAGTACAAAAGCAAGGAAGTTATGATGAACCTTTATAAAACACTGGTTCGGCCTCAACTGGAGTATTGTGTCTAATTCTGGGCACCGCACTTTAGGAAGGATGTGAAGGCCTTAGAGAGGGTGCAGAAAATATTTACGAGAATGATTCCAGGGATGAAGGACTTCAGTTATGTGGATAGACTGGAGAAGCTGGAGTTGTTATCCTTAGGGCAGAGAAGGTTGGGAGGAGATTTGATAGAGGTGTTCAAAATAATGAGGGGTCTAGACAGAGTAGATAGAGAGAAACTGTTCCCATTGGCAGAAGGGTCGAGAACAAGAGGACACAGATTTAAGGGGATTGGCAAAAGATCCAAAGGCGACATGAGGAAAAACTTTTTTACGCAGTGAGTGGTTAAGATCTGGAATGCACTGCCTGAAAGGGTGGTGGAGACAGACTCAATCATGGCTTTCAAAAGGGAATTGGATAAATACCTGAAGGAAAAATTTTTGCAGGAATACGGGGAAAGGGCAGGGGGGTGGGACTACAGCTGAAGTGCTCTTGCAGAGAGCCGGCACGGGTTCGACAGGCCGAATGGCCTCCTTTGGTGCTGTAACCATTCTATGAACCCTATCATCCTGTGGAATAACTTATAAGGACATCCATTCCTGACCGCCCAAGGGACAAGCTCTTACCCGAAGTCGTGTGGTATCCTGGTGTAAAACTCATTGCAGGCCTCCACCAGCGCCTTCCCAGTCACATTCCGGTTGATACAGTCCTCGACCCGCTGAAGGGAGACGTAGCCTGCTTTGATTTGGTCGGTGGTCAGCTTACCTATGCAGAGAAATGAGAGAGATCGTGTTTTGTTCAACGGTGGCTTCGGCCCTTGCCAGCCAACGCCAGATCCCAGGATCACCACTCGTGGAACTTTACCACTGTCAGCCGTGGCTCAGCCGGTCTCGCACTCGCCCGAATCAGAAGGTCATGGGATCGAGTCCCCACTCCAGAGACTCGAACACAAAATCTAATCTGGCACTCCAGTACTGACAGAGCACTACGCTGTCAGAGGTGCCGTCTTTCGGATGAGACGTTAAACCGAGGGCCCCTGTCTGCTCTCTCGGGTGGACGTAAAAGCTCATACGGCCGTTATTGGAAGAAAAGCAGGGGAGTTCTCCCCGGTGTACTGGGGCCCAATATTTATCCCTCAACCAACATCACAAACAGATTGTCTGGTCATTATCGCATTGCCGTCTGTGGGAGCTTGCTGTGCGGAAATTGGCAGCCCGCCTTTCCTACATTACAACAGTGACTAATCTTCAAAAGTACTTCATTAGTTGTAAAGCGCTTTGGAACGTCCCGAGGTTGCGAAAGGCATTATATAAATGCGAGTTCTGTGCAGTCACATTTGGACACCTGACATCTGTGAAAACCTGACGAACAAACTTCTCACTGAATGGGAAAGGGTTTAGCTCATTGGGATTGTGTACAATAGGAGTGAATGGGAAAGGGTTGGGTCCACTGGGATTGTGTACAAGGGGAGTGAATGGGAAGGGGTTGGGTCCATTGGGATTGTGTACAAGGGGAGTGAATGGGAAGGGGTTGGGTCCATTGGGATTGTGTACAAGGGGAGTGAATGGGAAGGGGTTGGGTCCATTGGGATTGTGTACAATAGGAGTGAATGGGAAGGGGTTGGGTTCATTGGGATTGTGTACAAGGGGAGTGAATGGGAAGGGGTTGGGTCCATTGGGATTGTGTACAAGGGGAGTGATTGGGCCAACCAAATCAGTAACAATACTGTGGAGGAGGAATTCCTGGAGTGTTTACGGGATGGTTTCCTGGACCAATATGTCGAGGAACCAACCAGAGATCAGGCCATCTTAGACTGGGTATTATGTAACGAGAAAGGATTAATTAGCAATCTTGTTGTAAGAGGCCCCTTGGGTCGGAGCGATCATAATATGATCGAATTCTTCATTACGATGGAGAATGAAGTCGTTGACTCGGAGACTAGGGTCCTCAATTTAAATAAAGGAAACTATGATGGTCTGAGGAGCGAGTTGGGTAGGATTGATTGGGGAATGGCACTCAAAGGGTTGACGGTGGATAGGCAATGGTAAACATTCAAAGACCGAATGGATGAACTACAGAATTTGTTCATCCCAGTTTGGCATAAAAATAAAACAAAAAAGGTGACCCAACCGTGGCTAACAAGGGAAATTAGGGATAGCATAAGGTCCAAGGAGAGGGCATATAAATTGGCCAGAAAAAGCAATAATCCTGAGGATTGGGAGCAGTTTAGGCTTCAACAAAGGAGGACAAAGGTATTAATTAAGAAAGGGAAAATAGATGAGAGTAAGCTGGCAGAGAACATAAAAACTGACTGTAAAAGCTTTTATAGATATGTGAAGAGAAAAAGATTGGTGAAGTCAAGCGTAGGTCCCTTGCAGTCAGAATCGGGGGAATTTATAATGGGGAACAAAGAAATGGCAGACCAACTAAATACATACTTTGGTTCTGTCTTCACAAAGGAGGACACAAATAACCTCCCAGAGATGCCGGGGAACATTCCTCCGGGTGCTCCGGTTTCCTCCCACAGTCCAAAGATGTGCGGGTTAGGTTGATTTGGCTATGATAAATTGACCCTTAGTGTGAGGGGATTAAATACGTGGGGTTACGGGGATAGGGTGGGATATGTGTCGGTGCAGGCTCGATGGGCCGAAATGGCCTCTATCTGCACTGTGAGGATTCTGAGGATTCTGTGATAGGGTCTGATGAAAGGGTGGAACTGAAAGAAATCAGTATTTGTAGGGAAATGGTGTTAGGAAAATTGATGGGACTGAAGGCCGATAAATCCCCAGGGCCTGATAATCTACATCCTAGGGTACTTAAGGAAGTGGCCCTAGAAATAGTAGATGCATTGCTGGTCATCTTCCAGAACTCGATAGACTCTGGAACGGTACCCATGGATTGGCGGGTAGCTAATGTTACCCCACTATTCAAAAAAGGTGGTAGAGAAAAGGCAGGGAATTATAGACCGGTAAGCTTGACATCGGTAGTGGGGAAAATGCTAGAGTCCATTATAAAAGATGTAATAGCAGAGCACTTGGAAAGCAGTGACTGGATCGGACAAAGTCAACATGGATTTACAAAAGGTAAATCATGCTCGACTAATCTACTGGAATTTTTTGAGGATGTAACTGGTAAAATAGATAAGGGAGAACCAGTGGATGTGGTGTATTTGGACTTTCAGAAGGCTTTCGATAAGGTCCCGCATAAGAGATTAGCGTGCAAAATTAAGGCACATGGGATTGGGGGCAATGTATTGACTTGGATAGAGAACTGGTTGGCGGACAGAAAGCAAAGAGTTGGAATAAATGGGTCGTTTTCCGAGTGGCAGGCAGTGACTAGTGGGGTACCGCAAGGATCGGTCCTAGGACCCCAGCTGTTCACAATATATAATAATGATCTGGACGAGGGAATTGGATGTAATATCTCCAAATTTGCAGACGACACAAAGCTGGGTGGGAGGGTATGCTGTGAGGAGGATGTCGTGAAACTCCAGCACGATTTGGACAGGTTGGGTGATTGGGCAGAAACATGGCAAATGCACTATAATCTGGATAAATGTGAGGTTATCCACTTTGGTGGCAAAAACAGGAAGGCAGATTATTATTTGAATGGTAATAGATTGGGAGAAGGGGAAGTGCAAAGAGACCTGGGTGTTCTTGTGCACCAGTCGCTGACGGTAAGTATGCAGGAGCAGCAGGCGGTTAAGAAGGCAAATGGTATGTTGGCCTTCGTAGCAAGAGGGTTCGAGTACAAGAACAAGGATGTCTTGCTGCAGTTGTACAGGGCCTTGGTGAGACCACACCTTGAGTGTTGTGGGCAGTTTTGGTCGCCTTACCTGAGGAAGGACGTTCTTGCCATGGAAGGAGTGCAGCGAAGATTCACCAGGCTGATACCTGGGATGGCAGGAATGACGTATGAGGAGAGATTGTGTCGATTGGGCTTATACTCACTGGAGTTTAGAAGATTGAGAGGGGGTCTCATCGAAACCTATAAAATTCTGTCAGGCCTGGACAGACTAGATGCAGGAAGGATGTTTCTGATGGCCGGGGAGTCCAGAACCAGGGGTCATAGTCTAAGGATAAGGGGTAAGCCATTTAGGACTGAAATGAGGAGGAATTTCTTCACCCAGAGAGTGGTGAACCTGTGGAATTCTCTGCCACAGAGGGCAGTGGAGGCCAGCTCATTAAGTATATTCAAGAAAGAGTTGGATATATTTCTTAAGGCTAAAGGGATCAAGGGATATGGGGAGAAGGCAGGGACCAGGTACTGAATTTGGATGATCAGCCATGATCTCATTGAATGGCGGAGCAGGCTCGAAGGGCCGAATGGCCTACTCCTGCTCCTATCTTCTATGTTTCTATGAATGGGAAGGGGTTGGGTCCATTGGGATTGTGTACAAGGGGAGTGAATGGGAAGGGGTTGGGTCCATTGGGTTTGTGTACAGTGGGAGTGAATGGGAAGAGGTTGGGTCCATTGGGATTGTGTACAATGGGACTGAATAGGAAGGGGTTCAATCCATTGGGATTGTGTACAATGGGACTGAATAGGAAGGGGTTCAATCCATTGGGATTGTGTACAATGGGACTGAATAGGAAGGGGTTCAATCCATTGGGATTGTGTACAATGGGACTGAATAGGAAGGGGTTCAATCCATTGGGATTGTGTACAATGGGACTGAATAGGAAGGGGTTCAATCCATTGGGATTGTGTACAATGGGACTGAATAGGAAGTGGTTCAATCCATTGGGATTGTGTACAATGGGAGTGAATAGGAAGGGGTTCAATCCATTGGGATTGTGTACAATGGGACTGAATAGGAAGGGGTTCAATCCATTGGAATTGTGTACAATGGGACAGAATAGGAAGGGGTTCAATCCATTGGGATTGTGTACAATGGGACTGAATAGGAAGGGGTTGAGTCCACAGATGCAAGGAACCTCAATGAACACAATGCTTCTGCATCCAAGCAAAATGATTGTCAAAGCAGCTCTATACACGTTACAGGTGGAGGTCCAATTCCTTTGTCCCTACCTAGTGGAGCCTTCTTGGTATCATACTTCATCTGAAGCACCATCTCCTCCATCGCCTGTATGTTACAGATCAGCTCGATCAGCTCTTGGACGCGACGGTCCAGCTTTGATTCCACCTTGGGCGGCTTTGCTGCTTCTCTAACCTTCCCACTCTCCTGGAAAGCACAAATATCGGAGAGTTGGTTAATGCGGCAAACTAAAACTGGGACATTGGGTGAGCACTCGAAGTACATTTGCCCAACAGTCAATGTAAGTGTTGTTTTTTCCACTGCCTGAAAGGGATGGTGGAAGCAGATTCAGTAGTAACTCTCAAAAGGGAATTGGATAAATACTTGAAGGGGAAGCATTTGCAAGGCTATGGGGAAAGAGTAAGGGGGAGTGGGACTAATTGGACTGCTATTTCAAAGAGCTGGCACAGGCACGATGGGCCAAATGCCCTCCTTGTGTGCTGTATCATTCTATACGTCAACACAAAATACGACAAAAAACATATACACAGACACAAGAACCCATATTAGGATATGCGGAGATCACAGCACACAAATATCGACACAATGACCTAGGACCATAGGAACAGGAGGCCATTCAGCCCCTTGACCCTGTTCCGGCACTGAATGAGATCATGGCTGATCTGCGACCTAACTCCATATACCCGCCTTTGCCCCGTATCCCTTAATACCCTTGGTTAACAGAAATCTATCAATCTAAGGTTAAAATTAACAACTGATTTAGCATCGATTGCTGTTTGCGGAAGAGAGTTCCAAACTTCTACCACCCTTTGTGTGTAGAAGCGTTTCCTAACTTCACTCCTGAAAGGCCTGGCTCGAACTTTTAGGCTGTTTCCTAGTCCGAGACTCCCCAACCAGCAGAAATAGTTTCTCTCTATCTACCCTATCTGTGCCCCTTAATATCTTGAAAACTTCGATCAGATCACCCCTTAACCTTTTAAATTCCAGGGAATACAACCCTAACTTGTGTAATCTCTCCTCGTAACTTAACCCTTGAAGTCCGGGTATCATTCTGGTAAACCTACGCTGCACTCCCTCCAAGGCCAATATATCCTTCCTAAGGTGTGGTGCCCAGAACTGCTCACAGTACTCCAGGTGTGGTCTAACCAGGGGTTTGTACAGCTGCAGCATAACTTCTACCCCCTTGTATTCTAGTCCTCGAGATATAAAGACCAGCACTCCATTAGCCTTTTTGATTATTTTCTGTACCTTGAGGAACAAACCCTGCCCCCACTCACCTTCTCTGCAGGAGCGTCCCCACTGTAGTCCAGGCTCAACATGTCGTACTTGCCGGGAACCTTCTCAAAACACGCCCTCTGAGACCAATGATTCTTCGTCTTGTCGAGAAACCTGGCAGCAACACAATGGTAAATGATTCAGCTGGGACCCAGCTCAGCAGAGAGTTCATACTACATCCTTCCGCTTCCTCCTGAGCAGTCTGGTCGTTGACATGAGCCTCTCCACAATCCTTTGGGAGCAAACTGTGCCAAAGGAACATTCGGTTGAAAGCCTGCTGCGGAGTAACAACTGGGACATTGTAGAGGGAGCTTTACTGTGCATCTAACCCGTGCTGTACCTGCCCTGGCAGTGATTGATGAGACAGTGTAGAGGGAGCTTTACTCTGTATCTAACCCATGCTGTACCTGCCCTGGGAGTGTTTGATGGGACAGTGTAGATGGAGCTTTACTCTGTATCGAATCCATGCTGTACCTGCCCTGGGAGTGATTGATGAGACAGTGCAGAGGGAGCTCTGCACTGTACCTCACCTGGGAGAGCGGCATTCATTAGTACCAACCATGCGCAGAAGAATCCCCGAAGGTCAAGGTTCGTATAGAGCCAGGTGTCTGAGCGTACCCTTCATCAGACCCAACCTCCCCTCCATAAAAACAAATCAAAAGCAACTTGACTTCACCTACTTCTTTTCAAAGGCATCCTTGGCTTTATTCAGATCACTACCACACGGGATCAGGTTGTTCTGTCCGACCTTCCCCACTGAAAAAGGAATCAAGGTGAGAAAACATCATGGTTGAGAACGTGGATCCCCTTCATAGTGCCAACCCTCAAGCCCACATCCCTCCTTAACCCCCTCTATCCCATTTAATATTTTACACCCTCGATCGGGTCCCTCCTTAACCCCCTCTATCCCATTTAATATTTTACACCCTCGATCGGGTCCCTCCTTAACCCCCTCTATCCCATTTAATATTTTACACCCTCGATCGGGACCCTCCTTAACCCCCTCTATCCCATTTAATATTTTACACCCTCGATCGGGTCCCTCCTTAACCCCCTCTATCCCATTTAATATTTTACACCCTCGATCAGGTCCCTCCTTAACCCCCTCTATCCCATTTAATATTTTACACCCTCGATCGGGTCCCTCCTTAACCCCCTCTATCCCATTTAATATTATACACCCTCGATCGGGTCCCTCCTTAACCCCCTCTATCCCATTTAATATTTTATACCCTCGATCGGGTCCCTCCTTAACCCCCTCTATCCCATTTAATATTTTACACCTTCGATCGGGTCCCTCCTTAACCCCCTCTATCCCATTTAATATTTTACACCCTCGATCGGGTCCCTCCTTAACCCCCTCTATCCCATTTAATATTTTATACCCTCGATCAGGTCCCTCCTTAACCCCCTCTATCCCATTTAATATTTTACACCCTCGATCGGGTCCCTCCTTAACCCCCTCTATCCCATTTAATATTTTACACCCTCGATCGGGTCCCTCCTTAACCCCCTCTATCCCATTTAATATTTTATACCCTCGATCAGGTCCCTCCTTAACCCCCTCTATCCCATTTAATATTTTACACCCTCGATCGGGTCCCTCCTTAACCCCCTCTATCCCATTTAATATTTTACACCCTCGATCGGGTCCCTCCTTAAACCCCTCTATCCCATTTAATATTTTATACCCCTCGATCGGGTCCCTCCTTAACCCCCTCTATCCCATTTAATATTTTACACCCTCGATCGGGACCCTCCTTAACCCCCTCTGTCCCATTTAATATTTTACACCCTCGATCGGGTCCCTCCTTAACCCCCTCTATCCCATTTAATATTTTACACCTTCGATCGGGTCCCTCCTTAACCCCCTCTATCCCATTTAATATTTTACACCCTCGATCGGGTCCCTCCTTAACCCCCTCTATCCCATTTAATATTTTACACCTTCGATCGGGTCCCTCCTTAAACCCCTCTATCCCATTTAATATTTTACACCCTCGATCGGGTCCCTCCTTAACCCCCTCTATCCCATTTAATATTTTACACCCTCGATCGGGTCCCTCCTTAACCCCCTCTATCCCATTTAATATTTTATACCCTCGATCGGGTCCCTCCTTAACCCCCTCTATCCCATTTAATATTTTACACCCTCGATCGGGTCCCTCCTTAACCCCCTCTATCCCATTTAATATTTTATACCCTCGATCAGGTCCCTCCTTAACCCCCTCTATCCCATTTAATATTTTACACCCTCGATCGGGTCCCTCCTTAACCCCCTCTATCCCATTTAATATTTTATACCCTCGATCAGGTCCCTCCTTAACCCCCTCTATCCCATTTAATATTTTACACCCTCGATCGGGTCCCTCCTTAACCCCCTCTATCCCATTTAATATTTTACACCTTCGATCGGGTCCCTCCTTAACCCCCTCTATCCCATTTAATATTTTACACCCTCGATCGGGTCCCTCCTTAACCCCCTCTATCCCATTTAATATTTTACACCTTCGATCGGGTCCCTCCTTAACCCCCTCTATCCCATTTAATATTTTACACCCCTCTAACTCAACACGGGCGGGTGGGGGGAACAGACCTTGGGCCCTTCCTGCTTTATATGGCTCAGTACCAGACCAGGCCATTCGGCAGTAGGCTCTATTAAATTTACAAACTGATCATTAGCATTGGGAAGCCCGCTGTCCGAAGTGCTCACCTCTGCCCCAGCGCAACCAGACGCTGAAATCTCTCTTGGCATCATCCTCCAGTAGCTGAATGATGTAGTACTTGTTGTTGTTGAACTGCAGGTTCGTCTGTTGAAAGAAGTGAAGTGTACAGAGCAACTGGTGCTGGCGTTAACCCGTCACCCCCTGTGCTCGCTGACCGACCGTGGCTCCCAGTCCAGCAACGCCTCCATTTGAAAACTTCTCTCTCCTTCGCGTGCAAATCCCTCCATGGCCTCGCCCCTTCTGCTATCTCTGTAACCTCCTCCAGCCCTGCAGCCCCCCCGAGATCTCTGCACTCCTCCAATTCTGGCCTCTGGCGCATCCCTGACTGCAATCGCTCAACCTTTGGTGGCCGTGCCTTCAGCTGCCTGGGCCCGAAGCGCTGGAATTCCCTGCCGAAACCTCTCCGCCGCTCTCTCTTCCTTTCGGACGCTCCATAAAACCTTCCTCTTTGACCAAGCTTTTGGTCACCTGCCCTAATTTCTCCTTATGTGGCTTGGTGTCAAATTATTTTGTTGTCTTCTAACACACCTGTGAAGCGCCTTGGGATGTTTTACTATGTTAAAAGGCGCTATATAATACAAGTTGTTGCAGTTGAACTGGATGATTGACAAATGCGTGAACAGGGGCAGCTTTGAAGCCTCAGGTCGATTGTTTTAATTGGTCGCTGATTGCCGATTTCACCTGCTGAACTGATATCCAAAAGCCGCGTTCACTTTCGGCACATCCCAGATTGAAATAATTCTACGCGGAGAGTTTAATCTATTGGCGGCAGTTTGCAATGTGTCGGGCGTGGTTCAGTGGGTCTCGCTCTCGCCTCCGCATCAGAAGGTCGTGGGCTCGAGCCCCCTCACTCCAAAGACATCAGCCTAATAATCCAGGACCCACACTCCCGGTGCCAGTGCTGAGGGAGTGCCGCTGCACTGTCGGATGAGACATTGGCCCAGACATTCAGGTCCCCACACGTGAGTACGCGCTGGGTACTCACCCGTAGGCCCAACGAAAGTGCCGGTTTCGTGCATGCACTGCGCATGCGCGGGAAACCGGAACTTCCATTCCCTTGAAAGAAGGGGTTGACGGGTGGAACGCGTGCGCCGGAGAAACAGCGCGTGCGCATCGAACTTACATTTTTTTTTGCAGGTTTTCCCGGGAGGGTAATTCTCCAGCAGTTACACTTTTAAAAAGCAGGCGCAAGGCCTGCTTTTAACAAGGTAAGTGGTGAATTAATTAAAATTAAAACATTTTTTCCACAGGTTTATTATTTTTAAATACTTTAAAGAAATGTACATTTATTTTTAAAATAACAACAGAAAATGCTGGAAATACTCAGCAGGCCAGGCAGCATCCGTGGAGAGAGAAACCGAGTTAACGTTTCAGGTCTGGGACCCTTCATCAGAACTGGAAAAAGCTGGAGATGTAACAGATATTAAGCAGGTGCAGAGAC
Source organism: Somniosus microcephalus (assembly GCF_052327205.1). Taxonomy (NCBI): domain Eukaryota; kingdom Metazoa; phylum Chordata; class Chondrichthyes; order Squaliformes; family Somniosidae; genus Somniosus; species Somniosus microcephalus. The sequence goes on along the minus strand of NC_140990.1, from coordinate 94,173,304 downwards.
GGGGGGGGGGAAGAAATTGAAAGAACACCCTGTACTTTTGTAAGAGGCAGGAACGATAAAATGTTGCAAATGGGAATGGCAAAAATCATACTGCATGAAAAATGGGGGCAGGGATTGTTGAACTCAATGTTGAGTCCGGCAGACTGCAAAGTGCCCAATCAAAAGATGAGGTGCTGTTCCTCGAGCTTACGTTGAGCTTCATTGGAACAATGTAATAGGCCGAGGACAGAGAGATCAGAGTGGGAGTGAAGCGGAGAATTAAAGTGACAGGCGACCGGAAGCTCAGGGTCACCCTTACGGACTGAACGGAGGTGTTCCGCAAAGCGGTTGCCCAATCTGCGTTTGGTTTCCCCAATGTAGAGGAGACCGCATCGTGAGCAGCGAATACAGTATACTAAATTGCAAGAAGTACAAGTAAATCGCTGTTTCACCTGGAAGGGGTGTTTGGGGCTCTGGACAGTGGGAAGGGAGGAGGTAAAAGGGCAGGTGTTGCATCTCCTGCGCTTGCACGGGAAGGTGCCAGGTGAAGGAGAAGGGCTGTTGGGGGTGATTGAGGAGTGGACCAGAGTGTCGCGGAGGGAGCGGTCCCTTCGGAATGTTGAAAGGGGAGGTGAGGGGAAGATGTGTTTGGTGGTGGGATCACGTTGGAGGTGGCGGAGGATGATCCGTTGAATGTGGAGGCTGGTGGGGTGAAAGGTGAGGACAAGGGGAACCCTATCGTGGTTCTGGGAGGGAGGGGAAGGGGCGAGAGCAGAAGTGCGGGAAATAGAACGGACACGGTCAAGGGGTGTCAACCACGGTAGAGGGGAATCCTCGGTTGAGGAAAAAGGAAGACATGTCGGAAGCACTAGTATGGAAGGTGGCATCGTCAGAACAGACGCGGCGGAGACAGAGAAACTGGGAGAATGGAATAGAGTCCTTACAGGAAGCGGGTGGGAGGAAGTGTAGTCCAGGTAGCTGTGGGAGTCGGTGGGCTTGTAGTGGATGTTTGTTGAAAGCCGATCGCCGGAAATGGAGACGGAGAAGTCGAGGAAGGGAAGGGAAGAGTCGGAGATGGACCATGTGAAGGTGAGGGCAGGGTGGAAATTGGAAGTTAAGTGAATGAACTTATCCAGTGCAGGGCGAGAGCAGGAAACGGCACCAATACAGTCATCGATGTACCGGAAAAAGAGGTGAGGGAGGGGACCTGAGTAGGACTGGAACAAAGAATGTTCCACATATCCCATGAACAGGCAGGCATAGCTAGGGCCCATGCGGGTTCCCATAGCAACACCTTTAATTTGGAGGAAGTGAGTGGAGTCAAAGGAGAAGTTGTTCAATGTGAGAACAAGTTCAGCCAGGCGGAGGAGGGTGGTGGTGGATGGGGACTGGTTGGGCCTCTGTTCAAGGAAGAAACAGAGCGCCCGAAGGCCGTCCTGGTGGGGGATGGGGGTGTAGAGGGATTGTACGTCCATGGTGAAAAGGAGACGGTTGGGGCCAGGTCCAGGTGGCTGTGGGAGTCAGTGGGCTTTCCAGGTAGCTGTGGGAGTCGTGGGTTTGTTGTTATTTCAGATTTCCAGCATCCGCAGTATTTTGCAATTATATAAGTTTATTTTTAGCCCTGTTAGAAAATGTAATTAATTTTTTCAAAAATTTAAATTGTTTAAAATATTTATTTCATGTAATTTATAGTTATTTTAAAAATGTAATTAAAAAAAATTATTTGAAGTTTTAGCTATGTTTTGGGGCTTATAGTATTTATAGGTTTGACAGCTCTTCCTGTCAAATCTATGAATACAGATTCCCTGCTCCGATTGGCTCTCCATGGCCCACGTGATCCCAGGGGACGCTTCGAACTAACTGCGCCCCTGGGATACACAAGCACTGCACAGCGGCAGCTGGAGCAGGCCCAGGATCGGAATCCCACGCGGGCCCACAGCTCAACGGCCGGCGCGCAAGGTAAGTGCAGGTCGGGGGCTTGCATCCGCGGGAAGACCCTGACCCGAATTTCTGGGCCATTAAAACCGAGGGTCCCGTCTGCCCTCTCAGGAGGAACGTAAAAGATCCCACGGCCGCTATTAAAAGAAGAGCAGGAGAGTTCTCCCTGGTGTCTTGGGGCCAATATTTATCTCTCAAATCAACATCAGTAAAAAAAAAACAGATTATCCGGGGAAGCATTCAAAAAGAAAGGAAGAGGATCCGTCATTTCCTGCTGGTTTCTTGTAACCTCGGGATATGCTTAAGAGCTTAGACTCTGACTGACCTCAGGAACGCAAAGCGTGTGGATGGTGCAGCCTTAAAGTAAATACTAGTTCGTGCCCAGTTCCACTTCATTACAGTGGTGCATTGGTGTGACATGCCTGTCGTTATAAAACAGGATAGCATTCTACCAAAAAGAGAAAGACTGGAGGTTCTACAGCACCTTTCACTACCTCAGGACGTCCCAAAGCACTTTACAACCAATGAAGTACTTTTGAAGCATGGTCACTGTTGTAATGTAGGAAACGCGGTTGACAATTTGCACACAGCAAGATCCCACAAACAGCAAAGTGATGAACGACCAGTGATGATACTGGAGGGGTAAAGATTAGCCCCAGGACAGTGGGGAGAACTCCCAATGCTCTTCTTCCACTAGTGCCCGTGGGATCTGATATGGCCACTTGAGAGGGCAGTCGGGGCCCTCGGTTTAACGGCTCACGGGAGATCTGCTCGGGAACGATCTGCAGTAGAAGCGCAGCCGCTGTGGGGGAACACACTGAGATTATTGCACCAACCTGGTTTAAGAGTGCGTCGTACACATCGGCCCCTTCACAGTACACGTGTGCCTGCAGGGGAGGCAAAGAGGTGGTTACAGGTTACATTATTAACAAGCGCTCCTACACAAAGGTGTAACAAAGCACATTACAAAAAAAGGGATCAAATCTATGGAGCAAGTGGGAAATGGGGAAAGGGAAGAGTGAGGCACCAAAGGCACATGATCAATAAGCAGGTTTTAGAAGGGAGGCAGCGAGGTTGAGTGACCTAGGGCAGGGGTAGTGGTATTGCTGAAAGAAAAGAGACCCAATATCACAGATAGAGGGGAACGTGGATTAACCCAATATCACAAAGAATGAGCAATGTGGATTAACCCACTATCACAGTGGAAAACATGGAGTCACTCAATATCACAGAGAGTAGGGAAACAAGGAGAAACTCAAGTTAGAGCTGAGGGAGGCAGGAATGTGGAGTCACACAGTGTGTCAGAGGGAGTGAGAGCAATGTGGAGTCACAGTGTGTGTCAGAGGGAGTGAGAGCAATGTGGAGTCACACAGTGTGTCAGAGGGAGAGAGCGCAATGTGGAGTCACAGTGTGTCAGAGGGAGCGAGAGCAATGTGGAGTCACACAGTGTGTCAGAGGGAGTGAGGGCAATGTGGAGTCACACAGTGTGTGTCAGAGGGAGCGAGAGCAATGTGGAGTCACACAGTGTGTGTCAGAGGGAGTGAGAGCATTGTGGAGTCACACAGTGTGTCAGAGGGAGTGAGAGCAATGTGGAGTCACAGTGTGTCAGAAGGAGTGAGAGCAATGTGGAGTTACAGTGTGTGTCAGAGGGAGTGAGAGCAATGTGGAGTCACACTGTGTCAGAGGGAGTGAGAGCAATGTGGAGTCACACACTGTCAGAGGGAGTGAGAGCAATGTGGAGTCACACAGTGTGTCAGAGGGAGTGAGAGCAATGTGGAGTCACACAGTGTGTGTCAGAGGGAGTGAGAGCAATGTGGAGTCACAGTGTGTGTCAGAGGGAGTGAGAGCAATGTGGAGTCACTGTGTGTCAGAGGGAGTGAGAGCAATGTGGAGTCACACAGTGTGTGTCAGAGGGAGTGAGAGCAATGTGGAGTCACACAATGTGTGTCAGAGGGAGTGAGAGCAACGTGGAGTCACAGTGGGTGTCAGAGGGAGTGAGGACAATGTGGAGTCACACAGTGTGTCAGAGGGAGTGAGGACAATGTGGAGTCACACAGTATGTAAGAGGGAGTGAGAGCAATGTGGAGTCACAGTGTGTGTCAGAGGGAGTGAGAGCAATGTGGAGTCACACAGTGTGTCAGAGGGAGTGAGAGCAATGTGGAGTCACACAGTGTGTCAGAGGGCGAGAGAGCAATGTGGAGTCACACTGTCAGAGGGAGTGAGAGCAATGTGGAGTCACAGTGTGTGTCAGAGGGAGTGAGAGCAATGTGGCGTCACAGTGTGTGTGTCAGAGGGAGTGAGAGCAATGTGGAGTCACAGTGTGTCAGAGGGAGTGAGAGCAATGTGGAGTCACACAGTGTGTGTCAGAGGGAGTGAGAGCAATGTGGAGTCACACAATGTGTGTCAGAGGGAGTGAGAGCAATGTGGAGTCACAGTGTGTGTGTCAGAGTGAGTGAGAGCAATGTGGAGTCACACAGTGTGTCAGAGGGAGTGAGAGCAATGTGGAGTCACAGTGTGTGTGTCAGAGGGAGTGAGAACAATGTGGAGTCACACAGTGTGTCAGAGGGTGAGAGAGCAATGTGGAGTCACAGTGTGTGTGTCAGAGGGAGTGAGAGCAATGTGGAGTCACACAGTGTGTCAGAGGGAGTGAGAGCAATGTGGAGTCACAGTGTGTGTCAGAGGGAGTGAGAGCAATGTGGAGTCACAGTGTGTGTCAGAGGGAGTGAGAGCAATGTGGAGTCACAGTGTGTGTCAGAGGGCATGAGAGCAATGTGGAGTCACACACTGTGTCAGAGGGAGTGAGAGCAATGTGGAGTCACACAGTGTGTATCAGAGGGAGTGAGAGCAATGTGGAGTCACACAGTGTGTCAGAGGGAGTGAGAGCAATGTGGAGTCACAGTGTGTCAGAGGGAGTGAGAGCAATGTGGAGTCACACAGTGTGTCAGAGGGAGTGACAGCAATGTGGAGTCACACAGTGTGTATCAGAGGGAGTGAGAGCAATGTGGAGTCACAGTGTGTCAGAGGGAGTGAGAGCAATGTGGAGTCACACAGTGTGTCAGAGGGAGTGAGAGCAATGTGGAGTCACAGTGTGTGTCAGAGGGAGTGAGAGCAATGTGGAGTCACAGTGTGTGTCAGAGGGAGTGAGAGCAATGTGGAGTCACACAGTGTGTCAGAGGGAGTGAGAGCAATGTGGAGTCACACAGTGTGTCAGAGGGAGTGAGAGCAAGGTGGAGTCACAGTGTGTGTCAGAGGGAGTGAGGGCAATGTGGAGTCACACAGTGTGTCAGAGGGAGTGAGAGCAATGTGGAGTCACACAGTGTGTGTCAGAGGGAGTGAGAGCATTGTGGAGTCACACAGTGTGTCAGAAGGAGTGAGAGCAATGTGGAGTCACAGTGTGTGTCAGAGGGAGAGAGAGCAATGTGGAGTCACACTGTGTCAGAGGGAGTGAGAGCAATGTGGAGTCACACACTGTCAGAGGGAGTGAGAGCAATGTGGAGTCACACAGTGTGTGTCAGAGGGAGTGAGAGCAATGTGGAGTCACACAGTGTGTGTCAGAGGGAGTGAGAGCAATGTGGAGTCACACAATGTGTGTCTGAGGGAGTGAGAGCAATGTGGAGTCACAGTGTGTCAGAGGGAGTGAGAGCAATGTGGAGTCACAGTGTGTGTCAGAGGGAGAGAGAGCAATGTGGAGTCACAGTGTGTGTCAGAGGGAGTGAGAGCAATGTGGAGTCACACAGTGTGTCAGAGGGCGAGAGAGCAATGTGGAGTCACACTGTCAGAGGGAGTGAGAGCAATGTGGAGTCACAGTGTGTGTCAGAGGGAGTGAGAGCAATGTGGAGTCACACAGTGTGTCAGAGGGAGTGAGAGCAATGTGGAGTCACAGTGTGTGTCAGAGGGAGTGAGAGCAATGTGGAGTCACACACAGTGTCAGAGGGAGTGAGAGCAATGTGGAGTCACACTGTGTCAGAGGGAGTGAGAGCAATGTGGAGTCACACAGTGTGTCAGAGGCAGTGAGAGCAATGTGGAGTCACACAGTGTGTGTCAGAGGGAGTGAGAGCAATGTGGAGTCACACAGTGTGCGTCAGAGGGAGTGAGAGCAATGTGGAGTCACACTGTGTGTGTCAGAGGGAGTAAGAGCAATGTGGAGTCACACAGTGTGTCAGAGGGAGAGAGAGCAATGTGGAGTCACAGTGTGTCAGAGGGACTGAGAGCAATGTGGAGTCACACTGTGTCAGAGGGAGTGAGAGCAATGTGGAGTCACACAGTGTGTGTCAGAGGGAGTGAGAGCAATGTGGAGTCACACAGTGTGTCAGAGGGAGTGAGAGCAATGTGGTGTCACACTGTGTGTCAGAGGGAGTGACAGCAATGTGGAGTCACAGTGTGTGTCACAGGGAGTGAGAGCAATGTGGAGTCACAGTGTGTGTCAGAGGGAGTGAGAGCAATGTGGAGTCACAGTGTGTGTCAGAGGGAGTGAGAGCAATGTGGAGTCACAGTGTGTGTCAGAGGGAGTGAGGGCAATGTGGAGTCACACAGTGTGTCAGAGGGAGTGAGAGCAATGTGCAGTCACACAGTGTGTCAGAGGGAGTGAGGGCAATGTGGAGTCACACAGTGTGTGTCAGAGGGAGCGAGAGCAATGTGGAGTCACACAGTGTGTGTCAGAGGGAGTGAGAGCATTGTGGAGTCACACAGTGTGTCAGAGGGAGTGAGAGCAATGTGGAGTCACACATTGTGTCAGAGGGAGAGAGAGCAATGTGGAGTCACACTGTGTCAGAGGGAGTGAGAGCAATGTGGAGTCACACACTGTCAGAGGGAGTGAGAGCAAAGTGGAGTCACACAGTGTGTCAGAGGGAGTGAGAGCAATGTGGAGTCACACAGTGTGTGTCAGAGGGAGTGAGAGCAATGTGGAGTCACACAGTGTGTGTCAGAGGGAGGGAGAGCAATGTGGAGTCACTGTGTGTCAGAGGGAGTGAGAGCAATGTGGAGTCACACAGTGTGTGTCAGAGGGAGTGAGAGCACTGTGGAGTCACACAATGTGTGTCTGAGGGAGTGAGAGCAATGTGGAGTCACAGTGTGTGTCAGAGGGAGTGAGAGCAATGTGGAGTCACAGTGTGTGTCAGAGGGAGAGAGAGCAATGTGGAGTCACAGTGTGTGTCAGAGGGAGTGAGAGCAATGTGGAGTCACACAGTGTGTCAGAGGGAGTGAGAGCAATGTGGAGTCACACAGTGTGTCAGAGGGCGAGAGAGCAATGTGGAGTCACACTGTCAGAGGGAGTGAGAGCAATGTGGAGTCACAGTGTGTGTCAGAGGGAGTGAGAGCAATGTGGCGTCACAGTGTGTGTCAGAGGGAGTGAGAGCAATGTGGAGTCACAGTGTGTCAGAGGGAGTGAGAGCAATGTGGAGTCACACAGTGTGTGTCAGAGGGAGTGAGAGCAATGTGGAGTCACACAGTGTGTGTCAGAGGGAGTGAGAGCAATGTGGAGTCACACAATGTGTGTCTGAGGGAGTGAGAGCAATGTGGAGTCACACAATGTGTGTCAGAGGGAGTGAGGACAATGTGGAGTCACACAGTGTGTGTCAGAGGTAGTGAGAGCAATGTGGAGTCACACAGTGTGTCAGAGGGAGTGAGAGCAATGTGGAGTCACACAGTGTGTGTCAGAGGGAGTGAGAGCAATGTGGAGTCACACAGCGTGTCAGAGGGAGTGAGAGCAATGTGGAGTCACAGTGTGTCAGGGAGTGAGAGCAATGTGGAGTCACCGTTTGTGTGTCAGAGTGAGTGAGAGCAATGTGGAGTCACACAGTGTGTCAGAGGGAGTGAGAGCAATGTGGAGTCACAGTGTGTCAGAGGGAGTGAGAGCAATGTGGAGTCACAGTGTGTCAGAGGGAGTGAGAGCAATGTGGAGTCACACAGTGTGTGTCAGAGGGAGTGAGAGCAATGTGGAGTCACAGTGTGTGTCAGAGGGAGTGAGAGCAATGTGGAGTCACAGTGTGTCAGTGGGAGTGAGAGCAATGTGGAGTCACACAGTGTGTCAGAGGGAGTGAGAGCAATGTGGAGTCACAGTGTGTGTCAGAGGGAGTGAGAGCAATGTGGAGTCACACAGTGTGTATCAGAGGGAGTGAGAGCAATGTGGAGTCACACAGTGTGTCAGAGGGAGTGAGAGCAATGTGGAGTCACACTGTGTCAGAGGGAGTGAGAGCAATGTGGAGTCACACAGTGTGTGTCAGAGGGAGTGAGAGCAATGTGGAGTCACACAGTGTGTGTCAGAGGGAGTGAGAGCAATGCGGAGTCACACAGTGTGTGTCAGAGGGAGTGAGAGCAATGTGGAGTCACACAGTGTGTGTCAGAGGGAGTGAGAGCAATGTGGAGTCACTGTGTGTGTCAGAGGGAGTAAGAGCAATGCGGAGTCACACAGTGTGTCAGAGGGAGAGAGAGCAATGTGGAGTCACAGTGTGTCAGAGGGACTGAGAGCAATGTGGAGTCACACTGTGTCAGATGGAGTGAGAGCAATGTGGAGTCACACAGTGTGTGTCAGAGGGAGAGAGAGCAATGTGGTGTCACACTGTGTGTGTCAGAGGGAGTGAGAGCAATGTGGAGTCACAGTGTGTGTCAGAGGGAGTGAGAGCAATGTGGAGTCACACTGTGTCAGAGGGAGTGAGAGCAATGTGGAGTCACAGTGTGTGTCAGAGGGAGTGAGGGCAATGTGGAGTCACAGTGTGTCAGAGGGAGTGAGGGCAATGTGGAGTCACAGTGTGTGTCAGAGGGAGTGAGAGCAATGTGCAGTCACACAGTGTGTCAGAGGGAGTGAGGGCAATGTGGAGTCACACAGTGTGTCACAGAGGGAGCGAGAGCAATGTGGAGTCACAGTGTGTGTCAGAGGGAGTGAGAGCATTGTGGAGTCACACAGTGTGTCAGAAGGAGTGAGAGCAATGTGGAGTCACACAGTGTGTCAGAGGGAGTGAGAGCAATGTGGAGTCACAGTGTGTGTCAGAGGGAGTGAGAGCAATGTGGAGTCACTGTGTGTCAGAGGGAGTGAGAGCAATGTGGAGTCACACAGTGTGTGTCAGAGGGAGTGAGAGCAATGTGGAGTCACACAATGTGTGTCAGAGGGAGTGAGAGCAATGTGGAGTCACAGTGTGTGTCAGAGGGAGTGAGGACAATGTGGAGTCACACAGTGTGTCAGAGGGAGTGAGGACAATGTGGAGTCACACAGTATTTAAGAGGGAGTGAGAGCAATGTGGAGTCACAGTGTGTCAGGGAGTGAGAGCAATGTGGAGTCACCGTTTGTGTGTCAGAGTGAGTGAGAGCAATGTGGAGTCACACAGTGTGTCAGAGGGAGTGAGAGCAATGTGGAGTCACAGTGTGTCAGAGGGAGTGAGAGCAATGTGGAGTCACAGTGTGTCAGAGGGAGTGAGAGCAATGTGGAGTCACAGTGTGTGTCAGAGGGAGTGAGAGCAATGTGGAGTCACAGTGTGTCAGTGGGAGTGAGAGCAATGTGGAGTCACACAGTGTGTCAGAGGGAGTGAGAGCAATGTGGAGTCACAGTGTGTGTCAGAGGGAGTGAGAGCAATGTGGAGTCACACAGTGTGTATCAGAGGGAGTGAGAGCAATGTGGAGTCACACAGTGTGTCAGAGGGAGTGAGAGCAATGTGGAGTCACACTGTGTCAGAGGGAGTGAGAGCAATGTGGAGTCACACAGTGTGTGTCAGAGGGAGTGAGAGCAATGTGGAGTCACACAGTGTGTGTCAGAGGGAGTGAGAGCAATGCGGAGTCACACAGTGTGTGTCAGAGGGAGTGAGAGCAATGTGGAGTCACACAGTGTGTGTCAGAGGGAGTGAGAGCAATGTGGAGTCACACAATGTGTGTCTGAGGGAGTGAGAGCAATGTGGAGTCACACAATGTGTGTCAGAGGGAGTGAGGACAATGTGGAGTCACACAGTGTGTGTCAGAGGTAGTGAGAGCAATGTGGAGTCACACAGTGTGTCAGAGGGAGTGAGAGCAATGTGGAGTCACACAGTGTGTGTCAGAGGGAGTGAGAGCAATGTGGAGTCACACAGCGTGTCAGAGGGAGTGAGAGCAATGTGGAGTCACAGTGTGTCAGGGAGTGAGAGCAATGTGGAGTCACCGTTTGTGTGTCAGAGTGAGTGAGAGCAATGTGGAGTCACACAGTGTGTCAGAGGGAGTGAGAGCAATGTGGAGTCACAGTGTGTCAGAGGGAGTGAGAGCAATGTGGAGTCACAGTGTGTCAGAGGGAGTGAGAGCAATGTGGAGTCACACAGTGTGTGTCAGAGGGAGTGAGAGCAATGTGGAGTCACAGTGTGTGTCAGAGGGAGTGAGAGCAATGTGGAGTCACAGTGTGTCAGTGGGAGTGAGAGCAATGTGGAGTCACACAGTGTGTCAGAGGGAGTGAGAGCAATGTGGAGTCACAGTGTGTGTCAGAGGGAGTGAGAGCAATGTGGAGTCACACAGTGTGTATCAGAGGGAGTGAGAGCAATGTGGAGTCACACAGTGTGTCAGAGGGAGTGAGAGCAATGTGGAGTCACACTGTGTCAGAGGGAGTGAGAGCAATGTGGAGTCACACAGTGTGTGTCAGAGGGAGTGAGAGCAATGTGGAGTCACACAGTGTGTGTCAGAGGGAGTGAGAGCAATGCGGAGTCACACAGTGTGTGTCAGAGGGAGTGAGAGCAATGTGGAGTCACACAGTGTGTGTCAGAGGGAGTGAGAGCAATGTGGAGTCACTGTGTGTGTCAGAGGGAGTAAGAGCAATGCGGAGTCACACAGTGTGTCAGAGGGAGAGAGAGCAATGTGGAGTCACAGTGTGTCAGAGGGACTGAGAGCAATGTGGAGTCACACTGTGTCAGATGGAGTGAGAGCAATGTGGAGTCACACAGTGTGTGTCAGAGGGAGAGAGAGCAATGTGGTGTCACACTGTGTGTGTCAGAGGGAGTGAGAGCAATGTGGAGTCACAGTGTGTGTCAGAGGGAGTGAGAGCAATGTGGAGTCACACTGTGTCAGAGGGAGTGAGAGCAATGTGGAGTCACAGTGTGTGTCAGAGGGAGTGAGGGCAATGTGGAGTCACAGTGTGTCAGAGGGAGTGAGGGCAATGTGGAGTCACAGTGTGTGTCAGAGGGAGTGAGAGCAATGTGCAGTCACACAGTGTGTCAGAGGGAGTGAGGGCAATGTGGAGTCACACAGTGTGTCACAGAGGGAGCGAGAGCAATGTGGAGTCACAGTGTGTGTCAGAGGGAGTGAGAGCATTGTGGAGTCACACAGTGTGTCAGAAGGAGTGAGAGCAATGTGGAGTCACACAGTGTGTCAGAGGGAGTGAGAGCAATGTGGAGTCACAGTGTGTGTCAGAGGGAGTGAGAGCAATGTGGAGTCACTGTGTGTCAGAGGGAGTGAGAGCAATGTGGAGTCACACAGTGTGTGTCAGAGGGAGTGAGAGCAATGTGGAGTCACACAATGTGTGTCAGAGGGAGTGAGAGCAATGTGGAGTCACAGTGTGTGTCAGAGGGAGTGAGGACAATGTGGAGTCACACAGTGTGTCAGAGGGAGTGAGGACAATGTGGAGTCACACAGTATTTAAGAGGGAGTGAGAGCAATGTGGAGTCACAGTGTGTCAGGGAGTGAGAGCAATGTGGAGTCACCGTTTGTGTGTCAGAGTGAGTGAGAGCAATGTGGAGTCACACAGTGTGTCAGAGGGAGTGAGAGCAATGTGGAGTCACAGTGTGTCAGAGGGAGTGAGAGCAATGTGGAGTCACAGTGTGTCAGAGGGAGTGAGAGCAATGTGGAGTCACAGTGTGTGTCAGAGGGAGTGAGAGCAATGTGGAGTCACAGTGTGTCAGTGGGAGTGAGAGCAATGTGGAGTCACACAGTGTGTCAGAGGGAGTGAGAGCAATGTGGAGTCACAGTGTGTGTCAGAGGGAGTGAGAGCAATGTGGAGTCACACAGTGTGTATCAGAGGGAGTGAGAGCAATGTGGAGTCACACAGTGTGTCAGAGGGAGTGAGAGCAATGTGGAGTCACACTGTGTCAGAGGGAGTGAGAGCAATGTGGAGTCACACAGTGTGTGTCAGAGGGAGTGAGAGCAATGTGGAGTCACACAGTGTGTGTCAGAGGGAGTGAGAGCAATGCGGAGTCACACAGTGTGTGTCAGAGGGAGTGAGAGCAATGTGGAGTCACACAGTGTGTGTCAGAGGGAGTGAGAGCAATGTGGAGTCACTGTGTGTGTCAGAGGGAGTAAGAGCAATGCGGAGTCACACAGTGTGTCAGAGGGAGAGAGAGCAATGTGGAGTCACAGTGTGTCAGAGGGACTGAGAGCAATGTGGAGTCACACTGTGTCAGATGGAGTGAGAGCAATGTGGAGTCACAGTGTGTGTCAGAGGGAGTGAGAGCAATGTGGAGTCACACTGTGTCAGAGGGAGTGAGAGCAATGTGGAGTCACAGTGTGTGTCAGAGGGAGTGAGGGCAATGTGGAGTCACAGTGTGTGTCAGAGGGAGTGAGGGCAATGTGGAGTCACAGTGTGTGTCAGAGGGAGTGAGAGCAATGTGCAGTCACACAGTGTGTCAGAGGGAGTGAGGGCAATGTGGAGTCACACAGTGTGTCACAGAGGGAGCGAGAGCAATGTGGAGTCACAGTGTGTGTCAGAGGGAGTGAGAGCATTGTGGAGTCACACAGTGTGTCAGAAGGAGTGAGAGCAATGTGGAGTCACACAGTGTGTCAGAGGGAGTGAGAGCAATGTGGAGTCACAGTGTGTGTCAGAGGGAGTGAGAGCAATGTGGAGTCACTGTGTGTCAGAGGGAGTGAGAGCAATGTGGAGTCACACAGTGTGTGTCAGAGGGAGTGAGAGCAATGTGGAGTCACACAATGTGTGTCAGAGGGAGTGAGAGCAATGTGGAGTCACAGTGTGTGTCAGAGGGAGTGAGGACAATGTGGAGTCACACAGTGTGTCAGAGGGAGTGAGGACAATGTGGAGTCACACAGTATTTAAGAGGGAGTGAGAGCAATGTGAAGTCACACAGTGTGTCAGAGGGAGTGAGAGCAATGTGGAGTCACAGTGTGTGTCAGAGGGAGTCAGAGCAATGTGGAGTCACACTGTCAGAGGGAGTGAGAGCAATGTGGAGTCACAGTGTGTGTCAGAGGGAGTGAGAGCAATGTGGCGTCACAGTGTGTGTCAGAGGGAGTGAGAGCAATGTGGAGTCACACAGTGTGTGTCAGAGGGAGTGAGAGCAATGTGGAGTCACACAGTGTGTCAGAGGGAGTGAGAGCAATGTGGAGTTACACAATGTGTCAGAGGGAGTGAGAGCAATGTGGAGTCACAGTGTGCCAGAGGGCGAGAGAGCAATGTGGAGTCACACTGTCAGAGGGAGTGAGAGCAATGTGGAGTCACAGTGTGTGTCAGAGGGAGTGAGAGCAATGTGGCGTCACAGTGTGTGTCAGAGGGAGTGAGAGCAATGTGGAGTCACACAGTGTGTGTCAGAGGGAGTGAGAGCAATGTGGAGTCACACAGTGTGTCAGAGGGAGTGAGAGCAATGTGGAGTCACACAATGTGTCAGAGGGAGTGAGAGCAATGTGGAGTCACAGTGTGCCAGAGGGAGTGAGAGCAATGTGGAGTCACACACAGTGTCAGAGGGAGTGAGAGCAATGTGGAGTCACACAGTGTGTGTCAGAGGGAGTGAGAGCAATGTGGAGTCACACAGTGTGTCAGAGGGAGTGAGAGCAATGTGGAGTCACACTGTGTGTGTCAGAGGGAGTGAGAGCAATGTGGAGTCACACAGTGTGTCAGAGGGAGTGAGAGCAATGTGGAGTCACACAGTGTGTCAGAGGGAGTGAGAGCAATGTGGAGTCACAGTGTGTCAGAGGGAGTGAGGGCAATGTGGAGTCACACAGTGTGTCAGAGGGAGTGAGAGCAATGTGGAGTCACACATTGTGTCAGAGGGAGTGAGAGCAATGTGGAGTCACAGTGTGTCAGAGGGAGTGAGAGGAATGTGGAGTCACAGTGTGTCAGAGGGAGTGAGAGCAATGTGGAGTCACACAGTGTGTCAGAGGGAGTGAGAGCAATGTGGAGTCACAGTGTGTCAGAGGGAATGAGAGCAATGTGGAGTCATGCAGTGTGTCAGAGGGAGTGAGAGCAATGTGGAGTCACAGTGTGTGCCAGAGGGAGTGAGAGCAATGTGGAGTCACAGTGTGTGTCAGAGGGAGTGAGAGCAATGTGGAGTCACACAGTGTGTGTCAGAGGGAGTGAGAGCAATGTGGAGTCACACAGTGTCAGAGGGAGTGAGAGCAATGTGGAGTCACACAGTGTATCAGAGGGAGAGAGAGCAATGTGGAGTCACACTGTGTCAGAGGGACTGAGAGCAATGTGGAGTCACACTGTGTCAGAGGGAGTGAGAGCAATGTGGAGTCACACAGTGTGTGTCAGAGGGAGTGAGAGCAATGTGGAGTCACACAGTGTGTGTCAGAGGGAGTGAGAGCAATGTGGAGTCACAGTGTGTCAGAGGGAGTGAGAGCAATGTGGAGTCACACAGTGTGTCAGAGGGAGTGAGAGCAATGTGGAGTCACAGTGTGTGTCAGAGGGAGTGACAGCAATGTGGAGTCACACAGTGTGTATCAGAGGGAGTGAGAGCAATGTGGAGTCACAGTGTGTGTCAGAGGGAGTGAGAGCAATGTGGAGTCACACAGTGTGTCAGAGGGAGTGAGAGCAATGTGGAGTCACAGTGTGTGTCAGAGGGAGTGAGAGCAATGTGGAGTCACACTGTGTGTGTCAGAGGGACTGAGAGCAATGTGGAGTCACACTGTGTCAGAGGGAGTGAGAACAATGTGGAGTCACACAGTGTGTGTCAGAGGGAGTGAGAGCAATGTGGAGTCACACTGTGTGTGTCAGAGGGAGTGAGAGCAATGTGGAGTCACAGTGTGTGTCACAGGGAGTGAGAGCAATGTGGAGTCACAGTGTGTGTCAGAGGGAGTGAGAGCAATGTGGAGTCACACTGTGTCAGAGGGAGTGAGAGCAATGTGGAGTCACACAGTGTGTCAGAGGGAGTGAGGGCAGTGCGGAGTCACAGTGTGTGTCAGAGGGAGTGAGGGCAATGTGGAGTCACAGTGTGTGTCAGAGGGAGTGAGGGCAATGTGGAGTCACACAGTGTGTCAGAGGGAGTGAGAACAATGTGGAGTCACACAGTGTGTCAGAGGGAGTGAGAGCAATGTGGAGTCACACAGTGTGTCAGAGGGAGTGAGAGCAAGGTGGAGTCACAGTGTGTGTCAGAGGGAGTGAGGGCAATGTGGAGTCACAGTGTGTGTCAGAGGGAGTGAGAGCAATGTGGAGTCACACAGTGTGTCAGAGGGAGTGAGAGCAATGTGCAGTCACACAGTGTGTCAGAGGGAGTGAGAGCAATGTGGAGTCACACAGTGTGTGTCAGAGGGAGTGAGAGCATTGTGGAGTCACACAGTGTGTCAGAAGGAGTGAGAGCAATGTGGAGTCACAGTGTGTGTCAGAGGGAGAGAGAGCAATGTGGAGTCACACTGTGTCAGAGGGATTGAGAGCAATGTGGAGTCACACACTGTCAGAGGGAGTGAGAGCAATGTGGAGTCACACAGTGTGTGTCAGAGGGAGTGAGAGCAATGTGGAGTCACTGTGTGTCAGAGGGAGTGAGAGCAATGTGGAGTCACACAGTGTGTCAGAGGGAGTGAGAGCAATGTGGAGTCACACAGTGTGTCAGAGGGAGTGAGAGCAATGTGGAGTCACACAGTGTGTGTCAGAGGGAGTGAGAGCAATGTGGAGTCACTGTGTGTCAGAGGGAGTGAGAGCAATGTGGAGTCACACAGTGTGTGTCAGAGGGAGTGAGAGCAATGTGGAGTCACACAATGTGTGTCTGAGGGAGTGAGAGCAATGTGGAGTCACAGTGTGTCAGAGGGAGTGAGAGCAATGTGGAGTCACAGTGTGTGTCAGAGGGAGTGAGGACAATGTGGAGTCACACAGTGTGTCAGAGGGAGTGAGGACAATGTGGAGTCACACAGTATGTAAGAGGGAGTGAGAGCAATGTGAAGTCACACAGTGTGTCAGAGGGAGTGAGAGCAATGTGGAGTCACAGTGTGTGTCAGAGGGAGAGAGAGCAATGTGGAGTCACAGTGTGTGTCAGAGGGAGTGAGAGCAATGTGGAGTCACACAGTGTGTCAGAGGGAGTGAGAGCAATGTGGAGTCACACAGTGTGTCAGAGGGCGAGAGAGCAATGTGGAGTCACACTGTCAGAGGGAGTGAGAGCAATGTGGAGTCACAGTGTGTGTCAGAGGGAGTGAGAGCAATGTGGCGTCACAGTGTGTGTCAGAGGGAGTGAGAGCAATGTGGAGTCACACAGTGTGTCAGAGAGTGAGAGCAATGTGGAGTCACACAGTGTGTCAGAGGGAGTGAGCAATGTGGAGTCACAGTGTGTCAGAGGGAGTGAGAGCAATGTGGAGTCACAGTGTGTGTCAGAAGGAGTAAGAGCAATGTGGAGTCACACAGTGTGTCAGAGGGAGAGAGAGCAATGTGGAGTCACAGTGTGTCAGAGGGACTGAGAGCAATGTGGAGTCACACTGTGTCAGAGGGAGTGAGAGCAATGTGGAGTCACACAGTGTGTGTCAGAGGGAGTGAGAGCAATGTGGAGTCACACAGTGTGTCAGAGGGAGTGAGAGCAATGTGGTGTCACACTGTGTGTGTCAGAGGGAGTGACAGCAATGTGGAGTCACAGTGTGTGTCACAGGGAGTGAGAGCAATGTGGAGTCACAGTGTGTGTCAGAGGGAGTGAGAGCAATGTGGAGTCACACAGTGTGTCAGAGGGAGTGAGAGCAATGTGGAGTCACACAGTGTGTGTCAGAGGGAGTGAGAGCATTGTGGAGTCACACAGTGTGTCAGAAGGAGTGAGAGCAATGTGGAGTCACAGTGTGTGTCAGAGGTAGTGAGAGCAATGTGGAGTCACTGTGTGTGTCAGAGGGAGTGAGAGCAATGTGGAGTCACACACTGTCAGAGGGAGTGAGAGCCAAGTGGAGTCACACAGTGTGTCAGAGGGAGTGAGAGCAATGTGGAGTCACACAGTGTGTGTCAGAGGGAGTGAGAGCAATGTGGAGTCACTGTGTGTCAGAGGGAGTGAGAGCAATGTGGAGTCACACAGTGTGTGTCAGAGGGAGTGAGAGCACTGTGGAGTCACACAATGTGTGTCTGAGGGAGTGAGAGCAATGTGGAGTCACAGTGTGTGTCAGAGGGAGAGAGAGCAATGTGGAGTCACACTGTGTCAGAGGGAGTGAGGACAATGTGGAGTCACACACTGTCAGAGGGAGTGAGAGCAAAGTGGAGTCACACAGTGTGTCAGAGGGAGTGAGGACAATGTGGAGTCACACAGTATGTAAGAGGGAGTGAGAGCAATGTGAAGTCACACAGTGTGTCAGAGGGAGTGAGAGCAATGTGGAGTCACAGTGTGTGTCAGAGGGAGAGAGAGCAATGTGGAGTCACAGTGTGTGTCAGAGGGAGTGAGAGCAATGTGGCGTCACAGTGTGTGTCAGAGGGAGTGAGAGCAATGTGGAGTCACACAGTGTGTCAGAGAGTGAGAGCAATCTGGAGTCACACAGTGTGTCAGAGGGAGTGAGAGCAATGTGGAGTCACAGTGTGTCAGAGGGAGTGAGAGCAATGTGGAGTCACACAGTGTGTGTCAGAGGGAGTGAGAGCAATGTGGAGTCACACAGTGTGTGTCAGAGGGAGTGAGAGCAATGTGGAGTCACACAATGTGTGTCTGAGGGAGTGAGAGCAATGTGGAGTCACACAATGTGTGTCAGAGGGAGTGAGGACAATGTGGAGTCACACAGTGTGTGTCAGAGGTAGTGAGAGCAATGTGGAGTCACACAGTGTGTCAGAGGGAGTGAGGGCAATGTGGAGTCACAGTGTGTGTCAGAGGGAGTGAGAGCAATGTGGAGTCACACAGTGTGTCAGAGGGAGTGAGAGCAATGTGGAGTCACAGTGTGTCAGAGGGAGTGAGAGCAATGTGGAGTCACACAGCGTGTCAGAGGGAGTGAGAGCAATGCGGAGTCACAGTGTGTCAGGGAGTGAGAGCAATGTGGAGTCACAGTGTGTGTGTCAGAGGGAGTGAGAACAATGTGGAGTCACACAGTGTCAGAGGGTGAGAGAGCAATGTGGAGTCACAGTGTGTCAGTGGGAGTGAGAGCAATGTGGAGTCACAGTGTGTCAGTGGGAGTGAGAGCAATGTGGAGTCACAGTGTGTCAGAGGGAGTGAGAGCAATGTGGAGTCACACAGCGTGTCAGAGGGAGTGAGAGCAATGTGGAGTCACAGTGTGTGTGTCAGAGGGAGTGAGAACAATGTGGAGTCACACAGTGTGTCAGAGGGTGAGAGAGCAATGTGGAGTCACAGTGTGTGTGTCAGAGGGAGTGAGAGCAATGTGGAGTCACAGTGTGTCAGAGGGAGTGAGAGCAATGTGGAGTCACACAGTGTGTGTCAGAGGGAGTGAGAGCAATGTGG
Source organism: Somniosus microcephalus (assembly GCF_052327205.1). NCBI lineage: Eukaryota > Metazoa > Chordata > Chondrichthyes > Squaliformes > Somniosidae > Somniosus > Somniosus microcephalus. The sequence continues at coordinate 94,154,894 of NC_140990.1, read as the reverse complement.
AGTCACAGTGTGTGTCAGAGGGAGTGAGAGCAATGTGGAGTCACAGTGTGTCAGTGGGAGTGAGAGCAATGTGGAGTCACACAGTGTGTCAGAGGCAGAGAGAGCAATGTGGAGTCACAGTGTGTGTCAGAGGGCGTGAGAGCAATGTGGAGTCACACACTGTGTCAGAGGGAGTGAGAGCAATGTGGAGTCACACAGTGTGTATCAGAGGGAGTGAGAGCAATGTGGAGTCACAGTGTGTGTCAGAGGGAGTGAAAGCAATGTGGAGTCACACAGTGTGTATCAGAGGGAGTGAGAGCAATGTGGAGTCACACAGTGTGTCAGAGGGAGTGAGAGCAATGTGGAGTCACACTGTGTCAGAGGGAGTGAGAGCAATGTGGAGTCACACAGTGTGTGTCAGAGGGAGTGAGAGCAATGTGGAGTCACAGTGTGTGTCAGAGGGAGTGAGAGCAATGCGGAGTCACACAGTGTGTGTCAGAGGGAGTAAGAGCAATGCGGAGTCACACAGTGTGTCAGAGGGAGAGAGAGCAATGTGGAGTCACACTGTCAGATGGAGTGAGAGCAATGTGGAGTCACACAGTGTGTGTCAGAGGGAGTGAGAGCAATGTGGTGTCACACTGTGTGTGTCAGAGGGAGTGAGAGCAATGTGGAGTCACAGTGTGTGTCAGAGGGAGTGAGAGCAATGTGGAGTCACACTGTGTCAGAGGGAGTGAGAGCAATGTGGAGTCACACAGTGTGTCAGAGGGAGTGAGGGCAATGCGGAGTCACAGTGTGTGTCAGAGGGAGTGAGGGCAATGTGGAGTCACAGTGTGTGTCAGAGGGAGTGAGGGCAATGTGGAGTCACAGTGTGTGTCAGAGGGAGTGAGGGCAATGTGGAGTCACAGTGTGTGTCAGAGGGAGTGAGAGCAATGTGGAGTCACACAGTGTGTCAGAGGGAGTGAGAGCAATGTGCAGTCACACAGTGTGTCAGAGGGAGTGAGGGCAATGGGGAGTCACACAGTGTGTCACAGAGGGAGCGAGAGCAATGTGGAGTCACACAGTGTGTGTCAGAGGGAGTGAGAGCATTGTGGAGTCACACAGTGTGTCAGAAGGAGTGAGAGCAATGTGGAGTCACACAGTGTGTCAGAGGGAGTGAGAGCAATGTGGAGTCACAGTGTGTGTCAGAGGGAGTGAGAGCAATGTGGAGTCACTGTGTGTCAGAGGGAGTGAGAGCAATGTGGAGTCACACAGTGTGTGTCAGAGGGAGTGAGAGCAATGTGGAGTCACACAATGTGTGTCAGAGGGAGTGAGAGCAATGTGGAGTCACAGTGTGTGTCAGAGGGAGTGAGGACAATGTGGAGTCACACAGTGTGTCAGAGGGAGTGAGGACAATGTGGAGTCACACAGTATGTAAGAGGGAGTGAGAGCAATGTGAAGTCACACAGTGTGTCAGAGGGAGTGAGAGCAATGTGGAGTCACACAGTGTGTCAGAGGGCGAGAGAGCAATGTGGAGTCACACTGTCAGAGGGAGTGAGAGCAATGTGGAGTCACAGTGTGTGTCAGAGGGAGTGAGAGCAATGTGGCGTCACAGTGTGTGTCAGAGGGAGTGAGAGCAATGTGGAGTCACACAGTGTGTGTCAGAGGGAGTGAGAGCAATGTGGAGTCACACAGTGTGTCAGAGGGAGTGAGAGCAATGTGGAGTCACACAGTGTGTCAGAGGGAGTGAGAGCAATGTGGAGTCACAGTGTGCCAGAGGGAGTGAGAGCAATGTGGAGTCACACACAGTGTCAGAGGGAGTGAGAGCAATGTGGAGTCACACAGTGTGTGTCAGAGGGAGTGAGAGCAATGTGGAGTCACACAGTGTGTCAGAGGGAGTGAGAGCAATGTGGAGTCACACTGTGTGTGTCAGAGGGAGTGAGAGCAATGTGGAGTCACAGTGTGTCAGAGGGAGTGAGAGGAATGTGGAGTCACAGTGTGTCAGAGGGAGTGAGAGCAATGTGGAGTCACACAGTGTGTCAGAGGGAGTGAGAGCAATGTGGAGTCACAGTGTGTCAGAGGGAATGAGAGCAATGTGGAGTCATGCAGTGTGCCAGAGGGAGTGAGAGCAATGTGGAGTCACACACAGTGTCAGAGGGAGTGAGAGCAATGTGGAGTCACACAGTGTGTGTCAGAGGGAGTGAGAGCAATGTGGAGTCACACAGTGTCAGAGGGAGTGAGAGCAATGTGGAGTCACACAGTGTATCAGAGGGAGAGAGAGCAATGTGGAGTCACACTGTGTCAGAGGGAGTGAGAGCAATGTGGAGTCATGCATTATGTCAGAGGGACTGAGAGCAATGTGGAGTCACACTGTGTCAGAGGGAGTGAGAGCAATGTGGAGTCACACAGTGTGTGTCAGAGGGAGTGAGAGCAATGTGGAGTCACACAGTGTGTCTCAGAGGGAGTGAGAGCAATGTGGAGTCACAGTGTGTCAGAGGGAGTGAGAGCAATGTGGAGTCACAGTGTGTCAGAGGGAGTGAGAGCAATGTGGAGTCACACTGTGTAAGAGGGAGTGAGGGCAATGTGGAGTCACAGTGTGTCACAAGGAGTGAGAGCAATGTGGAGTCACACAGTGTGTGTCAGAGGGAGTGAGAGCAATGTGGAGTCACAGTGTGTCAGAGGGAGTGAGAGCAATGTGGAGTCACAGTGTGTCAGAGGGAGTGAAGGCAATGTGGAGTCACACAGTGTGTCAGAGGGAGTGAGAGCAATGTGGAGTCACAGTGTGTCAGAGGGAGTGAGAGCAATGTGGAGTCACACAATGTGTCAGAGGGAGTGAGGGCAATGTGGAGTCACAGTGTGTCAGAGGGAGTGAGAGCAATGTGGAGTCACAGTGTGTCAGAGGGAGTGAGAGCAATGTGGAGTCACAGTGTGTCAGAGGGAGTGAGAGCAATGTGGAGTCACAGTGTGTCAGAGGGAGTGAGAGCAATGTGGAGTCACAGTGTGTGTCAGAGGGAGTGAGGGCAATGTGGAGTCACACAGTGTGTGTCAGAGGGAGTGAGAGCAATGTGGAGTCACACAGTGTGTGTGTCAGAGGGAGTGAGAGCAATGTGGAGTCACAGTGTGTCAGAGGGAGTGAGAGCAATGTGGAGTCACAGTGTGTCAGAGGGAGTGAGAGCAATGTGGAGTCACACAGCGTGTCAGAGGGAGTGAGAGCAATGTGGAGTCACAGTGTGTCAGGGAGTGAGAGCAATGTGGAGTCACAGTGTGTGTGTCAGAGTGAGTGAGAGCAATGTGGAGTCACACAGTGTGTCAGAGGGAGTGAGAGCAATGTGGAGTCACACAGTGTGTCAGAGGGAGTGAGAGCAATGTGGAGTCACAGTGTGTCAGAGGGAGTGAGAGCAATGTGGAGTCACACAGTGTGTCAGAGGGAGTGAGGGCAATGCGGAGTCACAGTGTGTGTCAGAGGGAGTGAGGGCAATGTGGAGTCACAGTGTGTGTCAGAGGGAGTGAGAGCAATGTGGAGTCACACAGTGTGTCAGAGGGAGTGAGAGCAATGTGGAGTCACAGTGTGTGTCAGAGGGAGTCAGGGCAATGTGGAGTCACAGTGTGTGTCAGAGGGAGTGAGAGCAATGTGGAGTCACACAGTGTGTCAGAGGGAGTGAGAGCAATGTGGAGTCACAGTGTGTCAGAGGGAGTGAGAGCAATGTGGAGTCACAGTGTGTCAGGGAGTGAGAGCAATGTGGAGTCACAGTGTGTTTGTCAGAGTGAGTGAGAGCAATGTGGAGTCACAGTGTGTGTGTCAGAGGGAGTGAGAACAATGTGGAGTCACACAGTGTCAGAGGGTGAGAGAGCAATGTGGAGTCACAGTGTGTGTGTCAGAGGGAGTGAGAGCAATGTGGAGTCACACAGTGTGTGTCAGAGGGAGTGAGAGCAATGTGGAGTCACAGTGTGTGTCAGAGGGAGTGAGAGCAATGTGGAGTCACAGTGTGTCAGTGGGAGTGAGCGCAATGTGGAGTCACAGTGTGTCAGAGGGAGTGAGAGCAATGTGGAGTCACACAGCGTGTCAGAGGGAGTGAGAGCAATGTGGAGTCACCGTGTGTCAGGGAGTGAGAGCAATGTGGAGTCACAGTGTGTGTGTCAGAGTGAGTGAGAGCAATGTGGAGTCACACAGTGTGTCAGAGGGAGTGAGAGCAATGTGGAGTCACACAGTGTGTCAGAGGGAGTGAGAGCAATGTGGAGTCACAGTGTGTGTGTCAGAGGGAGTGAGAGCAATGTGGAGTCACACAGTGTGTCAGAGGGAGTGAGAGCAATGTGGAGTCACACAGTGTGTCAGAGGGAGTGAGAGCAATGTGGAGTCACACAGTGTGTCAGAGGGTGAGAGAGCAATGTGGAGTCACAGTGTGTGTGTCAGAGGGAGTGAGAGCAATGTGGAGTCACAGTGCGTCAGAGGGAGTGAGAGCAATGTGGAGTCACACAGTGTGTGTCAGAGGGAGTGAGAGCAATGTGGAGTCACAGTGTGTGTCAGAGGGAGTGAGAGCAATGTGGAGTCACAGTGTGTCAGTGGGAGTGAGAGCAATGTGGAGTCACACAGTGTGTCAGAGGCAGAGAGAGCAATGTGGAGTCACAGTGTGTGTCAGAGGGCGTGAGAGCAATGTGGAGTCACACACTGTGTCAGAGGGAGTGAGAGCAATGTGGAGTCACACAGTGTGTATCAGAGGGAGTGAGAGCAATGTGGAGTCACACAGTGTGTCAGAGGGAGTGAGAGCAATGTGGAGTCACAGTGTGTGTCAGAGGGAGTGAGAGCAATGTGGAGTCACACAGTGTGTATCAGAGGGAGTGAGAGCAATGTGGAGTCACACAGTGTGTCAGAGGGAGTGAGAGCAATGTGGAGTCACACTGTGTCAGAGGGAGTGAGAGCAATGTGGAGTCACACAGTGTGTGTCAGAGGGAGTGAGAGCAATGTGGAGTCACACAGTGTGTGTCAGAGGGAGTGAGAGCAATGCGGAGTCACACAGTGTGTGTCAGAGGGAGTGAGAGCAATGTGGAGTCACACAGTGTGTGTCAGAGGGAGTGAGAGCAATGTGGAGTCACTGTGTGTGTCAGAGGGAGTAAGAGCAATGCGGAGTCACACAGTGTGTCAGAGGGAGAGAGAGCAATGTGGAGTCACAGTGTGTCAGAGGGACTGAGAGCAATGTGGAGTCACACTGTGTCAGATGGAGTGAGAGCAATGTGGAGTCACACAGTGTGTGTCAGAGGGAGTGAGAGCAATGTGGTGTCACACTGTGTGTGTCAGAGGGAGTGAGAGCAATGTGGAGTCACAGTGTGTGTCAGAGGGAGTGAGAGCAATGTGGAGTCACACTGTGTCAGAGGGAGTGAGAGCAATGTGGAGTCACACAGTGTGTCAGAGGGAGTGAGGGCAATGCGGAGTCACAGTGTGTGTCAGAGGGAGTGAGGGCAATGTGGAGTCACAGTGTGTGTCAGAGGGAGTGAGGGCAATGTGGAGTCACAGTGTGTGTCAGAGGGAGTGAGGGCAATGTGGAGTCACAGTGTGTGTCAGAGGGAGTGAGAGCAATGTGGAGTCACACAGTGTGTCAGAGGGAGTGAGAGCAATGTGCAGTCACACAGTGTGTCAGAGGGAGTGAGAGCATTGTGGAGTCACACAGTGTGTCAGAAGGAGTGAGAGCAATGTGGAGTCACAGTGTGTCAGAGGGAGTGAGAGCAATGTGGAGTCACAGTGTGTGTCAGAGGGAGTGAGAGCAATGTGGAGTCACTGTGTGTCAGAGGGAGTGAGAGCAATGTGGAGTCACACAGTGTGTGTCAGAGGGAGTGAGAGCAATGTGGAGTCAGTGTGTGTCAGAGGGAGTGAGGACAATGTGGAGTCACACAGTGTGTCAGAGGGAGTGAGAGCAATGTGGAGTCACACAGTGTGTCAGAGGGAGTGAGAGCAATGTGGAGTCACACTGTGTGTGTCAGAGGGAGTGAGAGCAATGTGGAGTCACACAGTGTGTCAGAGGGAGTGAGAGCAATGTGGAGTCACAGTGTGTCAGAGGGAGTGAGAGCAATGTGGAGTCACACAGTGTGTCAGAGGGAGTGAGAGCAATGTGGAGTCACAGTGTGTCAGAGGGAATGAGAGCAATGTGGAGTCATGCAGTGTGTCAGAGGGAGTGAGAGCAATGTGGAGTCACAGTGTGTGCCAGAGGGAGTGAGAGCAATGTGGAGTCACACACAGTGTCAGAGGGAGTGAGAGCAATGTGGAGTCACACAGTGTGTGTCAGAGGGAGTGAGAGCAATGTGGAGTCACACAGTGTCAGAGGGAGTGAGAGCAATGTGGAGTCACACAGTGTATCAGAGGGAGAGAGAGCAATGTGGAGTCACACTGTGTCAGAGGGAGTGAGAGCAATGTGGAGTCATGCAGTATGTCAGAGGGACTGAGAGCAATGTGGAGTCACACTGTGTCAGAGGGAGTGAGAGCAATGTGGAGTCACACAGTGTGTGTCAGAGGGAGTGAGAGCAATGTGGAGTCACACAGTGTGTGTCAGAGGGAGTGAGAGCAATGTGGAGTCACAGTGTGTCAGAGGGAGTGAGAGCAATGTGGAGTCACAGTGTGTCAGAGGGAGTGAGAGCAATGTGGAGTCACAGTGTGTCAGAGGGAGTGAGAGCAATGTGGAGTCACACTGTGTGTCAGAGGGAGTGAGGGCAATGTGGAGTCACAGTGTGTGAGAGGGAGTGAGGGCAATGTGGAGTCACAGTGTGTCAGAAGGAGTGAGAGCAATGTGGAGTCACACAGTGTGTCAGAGGGAGTGAGAGCAATGTGGAGTCACAGTGTGTCAGAGGGAGTGAAGGCAATGTGGAGTCACACAGTGTGTCAGAGGGAGTGAGAGCAATGTGGAGTCACAGTGTGTCAGAGGGAGTGAGAGCAATGTGGAGTCACACAATGTGTCAGAGGGAGTGAGGGCAATGTGGAGTCACAGTGTGTCAGAGGGAGTAAGGGCAATGTGGAGTCACACAGTGTGTCAGAGGGAGTGAGAGCAATGTGGAGTCACAGTGTGTCAGAGGGAGTGAGAGCAATGTGGAGTCACAGTGTGTCAGAGGGAGTGAGAGCAATGTGGAGTCACACAGTGTGTGTCAGAGGGAGTGAGAGCAATGTGGAGTCACACAGTGTGTGTGTCAGAGGGAGTGATAGCAATGTGGAGTCACAGTGTGTCAGAGGGCGTGAGCAATGTGGAGTCACAGTGTGTCAGAGGGAGTGAGAGCAATGTGGAGTCACACAGTGTGTCAGAGGGAGTGAGAGCAATGTGGAGTCACAGTGTGTCAGAGGGAGTGAGAGCAATGTGGAGTCACAGTGTGTCAGAGGGAGTGAGAGCAATGTGCAGTCATACACTGTGTGTCAGAGGGAGTGAGGGCAATGTGGAGTCACACAGTGTGTCAGAGGGAGTGAGAGCAATGTGGAGTCACACAGTGTGTGTGTCAGAGGGAGTGAGAGCAATGTGGAGTCACAGTGTGTCAGAGGGAGTGAGAGCAATGTGGAGTCACACAGTGTGTGTGTCAGAGGGAGTGAGAGCAATGTGGAGTCACAGTGTGTCAGAGGGAGTGAGAGCAATGTGGAGTCACAGTGTGTCAGAGGGAGTGAGAGCTATGTGGAGTCACAGTGTGTCAGAGGGAGTGAGAGCAATGTGGAGTCACACAGTGTGTGTGTCAGAGGGAGTGAGAGCAATGTGGAGTCACAGTGTGTCAGAGGGAGTGAGGGCAATGTGGAGTCACACAGTGTGTCAGAGGGAGTGAGGGCAATGTGGAGTCACACAGTGTGTCAGAGGGAGAGAGAGCAATGTGGAGTCACACAGTGTGTCAGAGGGAGTGACAGCAATGTGGAGTCACAGTGTGTCAGAGGGAGTGAGGGCAATGTGGAGTCACAGTGTGTCAGAGGGAGTGAGAGCAATGTGGAGTCACACAGTGTGTGTGTCAGAGGGAGTGAGGGCAATGTGGAGTCACAGTGTGTTAGAGGGAGTGAGAGCAATGTGGAGTCACAGTGTGTCAGAAGGAGTGAGAGCAATGTGGAGTCACACAGTGTGTCAGAGGGAGTGAGAGCAATGTGGAGTCACAGTGTGTCAGAGGGAGTGAAGGCAATGTGGAGTCACACAGTGTGTCAGAGGGAGTGAGAGCAATGTGCAGTCACAGTGTGTCAGAGGGAGTGAGAGCAATGTGGAGTCACACAGTGTGTCAGAGGGAGTGAGAGCAATGTGGAGTCACAGTGTGTCAGAGGGAGTGAGAGCAATGTGGAGTCACAGTGTGTCAGAGGGAGTGAGAGCAATGTGCAGTCATACACTGTGTGTCAGAGGGAGTGAGGGCAATGTGGAGTCACACAGTGTGTCAGAGGGAGTGAGAGCAATGTGGAGTCACACAGTGTGTGTGTCAGAGGGAGTGAGAGCAATGTGGAGTCACAGTGTGTCAGAGGGAGTGAGAGCAATGTGGAGTCACACAGTGTGTGTGTCAGAGGGAGTGAGAGCAATGTGGAGTCACAGTGTGTCAGAGGGAGTGAGAGCAATGTGGAGTCACAGTGTGTCAGAGGGAGTGAGAGCTATGTGGAGTCACAGTGTGTCAGAGGGAGTGAGAGCAATGTGGAGTCACACAGTGTGTCAGAGGGAGTGAGGGCAATGTGGAGTCACACAGTGTGTCAGAGGGAGTGAGGGCAATGTGGAGTCACACAGTGTGTCAGAGGGAGAGAGAGCAATGTGGAGTCACACAGTGTGTCAGAGGGAGTGAGAGCAATGTGGAGTCACAGTGTGTCAGAGGGAGTGAGGGCAATGTGGAGTCACAGTGTGTCAGAGGGAGTGAGAGCAATGTGGAGTCACAGTGTGTCAGAGGGAGTGAGAGCAATGTGGAGTCACACAGTGTGTGTCAGAGGGAGTGAGAGCAATGTGGAGTCACACAGTGTGTCAGAGGGAGTGAGAGCAATGTGGAGTCACAGTGTGTCAGAGGGAGTGACAGCAATGTGGAGTCACAGTGTGTCAGAGGGAGTGAGAGCAATGTGGAGTCACAGTGTGTCAGAGGGAGTGAGAGCAATGTGGAGTCACACAGTGTGTGTCAGAGGGAGTGAGAGCAATGTGGAGTCACACAGTGTGTCAGAGGGAGTGAGAGCAATGTGGAGTCACACAGTGTGTGTGTCAGAGGGAGTGAGAGCAATGTGGAGTCACAGTGTGTCAGAGGGAGTGAGAGCAATGTGGAGTCACACAGTGTGTGTGTCAGAGGGAGTGAGAGCAATGTGGAGTCACAGTGTGTCAGAGGGAGTGAGAGCAATGTGGAGTCACACAGTGTGTGTGTCAGAGGGAGTGAGAGCAATGTGGAGTCACAGTGTGTCAGAGGGAGTGAGAGCAATGTGGAGTCACAGTGTGTCAGAGGGAGTGAGAGCTATGTGGAGTCACACTGTGTCAGAGGGAGTGAGGGCAATGTGGAGTCACACAGTGTGTCAGAGGGAGTGAGGGCAATGTGGAGTCACACAGTGTGTCAGAGGGAGAGAGAGCAATGTGGAGTCACACAGTGTGTCAGAGGGAGAGAGAGCAATGTGGAGTCACACAGTGTGTCAGAGGGAGTGAGAGCAATGTGGAGTCACAGTGTGTCAGAGGGAGTGAGGGCAATGTGGAGTCACACAGTGTGTGTGTCAGAGGGAGTGAGGGCAATGTGGAGTCACAGTGTGTTAGAGGGAGTGAGAGCAATGTGGAGTCACAGTGTGTCAGAAGGAGTGAGAGCAATGTGGAGTCACAGTGTGTCAGAGGGAGTGAAGGCAATGTGGAGTCACACAGTGTGTCAGAGGGAGTGAGAGCAATGTGGAGTCACAGTGTGTCAGAGGGAGTGAGGGCAATGTGGAGTCACACAGTGTGTGTCAGAGGGAGTGAGAGCAATGTGGAGTCACAGTGTGTGTCAGAGGGAGTGAGGGCAATGTGGAGTCACAGTGTGTCAGAGGGAGTGAGAGCAATGTGGAGTCACAGTGTGTCAGAGGGAGTGAGAGCAATGTGGAGTCACAGTGTGTGTGTCAGAGGGAGTGAGAGCAATGTGCAGTCATACACTGTGTGTCAGAGGGAGTGAGGGCAATGTGGAGTCACACAGTGTGTCAGAGGGAGTGAGAGCAATGTGGAGTCACACAGTGTGTGTGTCAGAGGGAGTGAGAGCAATGTGGAGTCACAGTGTGTCAGAGGGAGTGAGAGCAATGTGGAGTCACACAGTGTGTGTGTCAGAGGGAGTGAGAGCAATGTGGAGTCACAGTGTGTCAGAGGGAGTGAGAGCAATGTGGAGTCACAGTGTGTCAGAGGGAGTGAGAGCTATGTGGAGTCACAGTGTGTCAGAGGGAGTGAGAGCAATGTGGAGTCACACAGTGTGTCAGAGGGAGTGAGGGCAATGTGGAGTCACACAGTGTGTCAGAGGGAGTGAGGGCAATGTGGAGTCACACAGTGTGTCAGAGGGAGAGAGAGCAATGTGGAGTCACACAGTGTGTCAGAGGGAGTGACAGCAATGTGGAGTCACAGTGTGTCAGAGGGAGTGAGGGCAATGTGGAGTCACAGTGTGTCAGAGGGAGTGAGAGCAATGTGGAGTCACACAGTGTGTGTGTCAGAGGGAGTGAGGGCAATGTGGAGTCACAGTGTGTTAGAGGGAGTGAGAGCAATGTGGAGTCACAGTGTGTCAGAAGGAGTGAGAGCAATGTGGAGTCACACAGTGTGTCAGAGGGAGTGAGAGCAATGTGGAGTCACAGTGTGTCAGAGGGAGTGAAGGCAATGTGGAGTCACACAGTGTGTCAGAGGGAGTGAGAGCAATGTGGAGTCACAGTGTGTCAGAGGGAGTGAGGGCAATGTGGAGTCACACAGTGTGTGTCAGAGGGAGTGAGAGCAATGTGGAGTCACAGTGTGTCAGAGGGCGTGAGCAATGTGGAGTCACAGTGTGTCAGAGGGAGTGAGAGCAATGTGGAGTCACACAGTGTGTCAGAGGGAGTGAGAGCAATGTGGAGTCACAGTGTGTCAGAGGGAGTGAGAGCAATGTGGAGTCACAGTGTGTCAGAGGGAGTGAGAGCAATGTGCAGTCATACACTGTGTGTCAGAGGGAGTGAGGGCAATGTGGAGTCACACAGTGTGTCAGAGGGAGTGAGAGCAATGTGGAGTCACACAGTGTGTGTGTCAGAGGGAGTGAGAGCAATGTGGAGTCACAGTGTGTCAGAGGGAGTGAGAGCAATGTGGAGTCACACAGTGTGTGTGTCAGAGGGAGTGAGAGCAATGTGGAGTCACAGTGTGTCAGAGGGAGTGAGAGCAATGTGGAGTCACAGTGTGTCAGAGGGAGTGAGAGCTATGTGGAGTCACAGTGTGTCAGAGGGAGTGAGAGCAATGTGGAGTCACACAGTGTGTCAGAGGGAGTGAGGGCAATGTGGAGTCACACAGTGTGTCAGAGGGAGTGAGGGCAATGTGGAGTCACACAGTGTGTCAGAGGGAGAGAGAGCAATGTGGAGTCACACAGTGTGTCAGAGGGAGTGAGAGCAATGTGGAGTCACAGTGTGTCAGAGGGAGTGAGGGCAATGTGGAGTCACAGTGTGTCAGAGGGAGTGAGAGCAATGTGGAGTCACAGTGTGTCAGAGGGAGTGAGAGCAATGTGGAGTCACACAGTGTGTGTCAGAGGGAGTGAGAGCAATGTGGAGTCACACAGTGTGTCAGAGGGAGTGAGAGCAATGTGGAGTCACAGTGTGTCAGAGGGAGTGAGAGCAATGTGGAGTCACACAGTGTGTGTCAGAGGGAGTGAGAGCAATGTGGAGTCACACAGTGTGTCAGAGGGAGTGAGAGCAATGTGGAGTCACACAGTGTGTGTGTCAGAGGGAGTGAGAGCAATGTGGAGTCACAGTGTGTCAGAGGGAGTGAGAGCAATGTGGAGTCACACAGTGTGTGTGTCAGAGGGAGTGAGAGCAATGTGGAGTCACAGCGTGTCAGAGGGAGTGAGAGCAATGTGGAGTCACAGTGTGTCAGAGGGAGTGAGAGCTATGTGGAGTCAGTGTGTCAGAGGGAGTGAGAGCAATGTGGAGTCACACTGTGTCAGAGGGAGTGAGGGCAATGTGGAGTCACACAGTGTGTCAGAGGGAGTGAGGGCAATGTGGAGTCACACAGTGTGTCAGAGGGAGAGAGAGCAATGTGGAGTCACACAGTGTGTCAGAGGGAGTGAGAGCAATGTGGAGTCACAGTGTGTCAGAGGGAGTGAGGGCAATGTGGAGTCACAGTGTGTCAGAGGGAGTGAGAGCAATGTGGAGTCACACAGTGTGTGTGTCAGAGGGAGTGAGGGCAATGTGGAGTCACAGTGTGTTAGAGGGAGTGAGAGTAATGTGGAGTCACACAGTGTGTGTGTCAGAAGGAGTGAGAGCAATGTGGAGTCACACAGTGTGTCAGAGGGAGTGACAGCAATGTGGAGTCACAGTGTGTCAGAGGGAGTGAAGGCAATGTGGAGTCACACAGTGTGTCAGAGGGAGTGAGAGCAATGTGGAGTCACAGTGTGTCAGAGGGAGTGAGGGCAATGTGGAGTCACACAGTGTGTGTCAGAGGGAGTGAGAGCAATGTGGAGTCACAGTGTGTGTCAGAGGGAGTGAGGGCAATGTGGAGTCACAGTGTGTCAGAGGGAGTGAGGGCAATGTGGAGTCACACAGTGTGTCAGAGGGAGTGAAGGCAATGTGGAGTCACACAGTGTGTCAGAGGGAGTGAGAGCAATGTGGAGTCACAGTGTGTCAGAGGGAGTGAGGGCAATGTGGAGTCACACAGTGTGTGTCAGAGGGAGTGAGAGCAATGTGGAGTCACAGTGTGTGTCAGAGGGAGTGAGGGCAATGTGGAGTCACAGTGTGTCAGAGGGAGTGAGAGCAATGTGGAGTCACAGTGTGTCAGAGGGAGTGAGAGCAATGTGGAGTCACAGTGTGTGTGTCAGAGGGAGTGAGAGCAATGTGCAGTCATACACTGTGTGTCAGAGGGAGTGAGGGCAATGTGGAGTCACACAGTGTGTCAGAGGGAGTGAGAGCAATGTGGAGTCACACAGTGTGTGTGTCAGAGGGAGTGAGAGCAATGTGGAGTCACACAGTGTGTGTGTCAGAGGGAGTGAGAGCAATGTGGAGTCACACAGTGTGTGTGTCAGAGGGAGTGAGAGCAATGTGGAGTCACAGTGTGTCAGAGGGAGTGAGAGCAATGTGGAGTCACAGTGTGTCAGAGGGAGTGAGAGCTATGTGGAGTCACAGTGTGTCAGAGGGAGTGAGAGCAATGTGGAGTCACACAGTGTGTCAGAGGGAGTGAGGGCAATGTGGAGTCACACAGTGTGTCAGAGGGAGTGAGGGCAATGTGGAGTCACACAGTGTGTCAGAGGGAGAGAGAGCAATGTGGAGTCACACAGTGTGTCAGAGGGAGTGAGAGCAATGTGGAGTCACAGTGTGTCAGAGGGAGTGAGGGCAATGTGGAGTCACAGTGTGTCAGAGGGAGTGAGAGCAATGTGGAGTCACAGTGTGTCAGAGGGAGTGAGAGCAATGTGGAGTCACACAGTGTGTGTCAGAGGGAGTGAGAGCAATGTGGAGTCACACAGTGTGTCAGAGGGAGTGAGAGCAATGTGGAGTCACAGTGTGTCAGAGGGAGTGAGAGCAATGTGGAGTCACAGTGTGTCAGAGGGAGTGAGAGCAATGTGGAGTCACAGTGTGTCAGAGGGAGTGAGAGCAATGTGGAGTCACACAGTGTGTGTCAGAGGGAGTGAGAGCAATGTGGAGTCACACAGTGTGTCAGAGGGAGTGAGAGCAATGTGGAGTCACACAGTGTGTGTGTCAGAGGGAGTGAGAGCAATGTGGAGTCACAGTGTGTCAGAGGGAGTGAGAGCAATGTGGAGTCACACAGTGTGTGTGTCAGAGGGAGTGAGAGCAATGTGGAGTCACAGTGTGTCAGAGGGAGTGAGAGCAATGTGGAGTCACACAGTGTGTGTGTCAGAGGGAGTGAGAGCAATGTGGAGTCACAGTGTGTCAGAGGGAGTGAGAGCTATGTGGAGTCAGTGTGTCAGAGGGAGTGAGAGCAATGTGGAGTCACACTGTGTCAGAGGGAGTGAGGGCAATGTGGAGTCACACAGTGTGTCAGAGGGAGTGAGGGCAATGTGGAGTCACACAGTGTGTCAGAGGGAGAGAGAGCAATGTGGAGTCACACAGTGTGTCAGAGGGAGTGAGAGCAATGTGGAGTCACAGTGTGTCAGAGGGAGTGAGGGCAATGTGGAGTCACAGTGTGTCAGAGGGAGTGAGAGCAATGTGGAGTCACACAGTGTGTGTGTCAGAGGGAGTGAGGGCAATGTGGAGTCACAGTGTGTTAGAGGGAGTGAGAGCAATGTGGAGTCACAGTGTGTCAGAAGGAGTGAGAGCAATGTGGAGTCACACAGTGTGTCAGAGGGAGTGACAGCAATGTGGAGTCACAGTGTGTCAGAGGGAGTGAAGGCAATGTGGAGTCACACAGTGTGTCAGAGGGAGTGAGAGCAATGTGGAGTCACAGTGTGTCAGAGGGAGTGAGGGCAATGTGGAGTCACACAGTGTGTGTCAGAGGGAGTGAGAGCAATGTGGAGTCACAGTGTGTGTCAGGGGGAGTGAGGGCAATGTGGAGTCACAGTGTGTCAGAGGGAGTGAGGGCAATGTGGAGTCACACAGTGTGTCAGAGGGAGTGAAGGCAATGTGGAGTCACACAGTGTGTCAGAGGGAGTGAGAGCAATGTGGAGTCACAGTGTGTCAGAGGGAGTGAGGGCAATGTGGAGTCACACAGTGTGTGTCAGAGGGAGTGAGAGCAATGTGGAGTCACAGTGTGTGTCAGAGGGAGTGAGGGCAATGTGGAGTCACAGTGTGTCAGAGGGAGTGAGAGCAATGTGGAGTCACAGTGTGTCAGAGGGAGTGAGAGCAATGTGGAGTCACAGTGTGTCAGAGGGAGTGAGAGCAATGTGGAGTCACACAGTGTGTGTCAGAGGGAGTGAGAGCAATGTGGAGTCACACAGTGTGTCAGAGGGAGTGAGAGCAATGTGGAGTCACAGTGTGTCAGAGGGAGTGAGAGCAATGTGGAGTCACAGTGTGTCAGAGGGAGTGAGAGCAATGTGGAGTCACACAGTGTGTGTCAGAGGGAGTGAGAGCAATGTGGAGTCACACAGTGTGTCAGAGGGAGTGAGAGCAATGTGGAGTCACACAGTGTGTGTGTCAGAGGGAGTGAGAGCAATGTGGAGTCACAGTGTGTCAGAGGGAGTGAGAGCAATGTGGAGTCACACAGTGTGTGTGTCAGAGGGAGTGAGAGCAATGTGGAGTCACAGTGTGTCAGAGGGAGTGAGAGCAATGTGGAGTCACACACAGTGTGTGTCAGAGGGAGTGAGAGCAATGTGGAGTCACAGTGTGTCAGAGGGAGTGAGAGCAATGTGGAGTCACAGTGTGTCAGAGGGAGTGAGAGCAATGTGGAGTCGCACACAGTGTGTGTCAGAGGGAGTGAGGGCAATGTGGAGTCACACAGTGTGTCAGAGGGAGTGAGAGCAATGTGGAGTCACACAGTGTGTCAGAGGGAGTGAGAGCAATGTGGAGTCACAGTGTGTGTCAGAGGGAGTGAGGACAATGTGGAGTCACAGTGTGTCAGAGGGAGTGAGAGCAATGTGGAGTCACAGTGTGTCAGAGGGAGTGAGAGCAATGTGGAGTCACAGTGTGTCAGAGGGAGTGAGAGCAATGTGGAGTCACAGTGTGTCAGAGGGAGTGGGCAAGTAAAGTTTTCAGAAAACTAACGAACGGGAACGGCACTTTGCAATTTTATTTCAAACGTTTTCGTGTCTAATGCAATCGAGGACCCTGCAGTCCTGGAGGTACCTTGCCCTGCTTCGCTCGACACTCCGCATCCACGGCTGCTTTCCCCTTGACGAGCACCGTCTTCACCGTCTCTGTGAAGACAACACCTGCGGATCAGCTTTTGTGCCAAACTTCAACCGTGACGACGGTTCCCATCTCTTAAAAACGCCCGCGTTTAAAACCAGCAGTCGCTTATATCGACCAGACAGCAACAACCGTGAAGCATTTGCACCAACGTCAGTTTATTTCGGGCAGAAGCAGCTGTTTACTGACTAGTTCGCACCTCATTAAAGTGCACTGAATGCAAGAACAAACACAAGTAAATATCATGACCACCGCTCCCATTTTCTCAGACCTCAGCAATTGGTAATGAGTCTGCTGTTTGTCATTTACGCCTCCTCTCGACCCATCTTTTGTTTCTTTACTTGTCCCGTTACCATCTCCTTTTGCCTCGCACCATCCTCCCTTTTGTCATTTAATCTCTCCTGCCTTCCACCCGAGCACAGACCTTCCCTTTTGTTCTTTCCCCACTCCCCCTCCTCTTTCCCTGCTTAAAACCTGTGTAACCTTTTACAGTTCTGACGCAGGGTCGTCAACCAGAAACGTTAACTCTGTTTCTCTCTCCCCGGAGGCTGCCTGACCTGCTACTTCAGGCGTTTTCTGTATTCATTTCAGATTTCCAGAATCCGCAGCATTTTGTTCTTGTATAAGTAAATAAGACCTGGTTACCTTGTGTGTACTTCTAATCCCCTCTAACTGGCGTGGAGTCCACAGATTGCACTACGGTTTACATAAGAAATAGGAGCAGGAGTCGACCATACGGCCCCTCGAGCCTGCTCCGCCATTCAACGAGATCATGGCTGATCTTCGACCTCACCCCCACTTTCCTGCCCGATCCCCATATCCCTTGAGTCCCTTAATGTCCAAAAATCGATCTCCGTCTTGAACATGTTCAATGACCGAACATCCACAGCCCTCTGGGGCAGAGAATTCCAGAGATTCAATTTCTTCTCTCACAGGGTCGTGAATCTTTGGAATTCTCTACCCCAGAGAGCTGTGGAGGCGGAATCATCATTGAATATATTCAAGGCTGAGACTGACAGATTTTTGAACTACAGGGGAGTCGAGGGTTAAGGGGAACAGGCAGGAAAGTGGAGTTGAGGCCAATATCAGAACAGCCACGATCTTACTGAATGGCAGAGCAGGCTCAAGGGGCCAAATGGCCAACTCCTGCTCTTATTTCTTTTGTTATGTTCTTACAACCCTCTGAGTGAAGCAATTTCTCATCTCAGTCCTAAATGGCCGACTCCTTATCCTGAGACTGTGACCCCTGGTTATAGACTCTCTAGCCAGGCGAAACATCCTCCCTGTATCTACTCTGTTAAGCCCTCTCAGAATATTAAACGTTTCACCTCTCATTCTTCTAAACGCCAGAGAATATCGGCCCACTCTTCTCAAGCTCTCCTCATAGGACAGCCCTCTCATCCCAGGAATCAATCTAGTGAACCTTCGTTTCACCCCCTCAAAGGCAAGTATATCCTTCCTTAGGTAAGGAAACCAGAACTGTGCACAGTACTCCAGGTGTGGTCTCACCAAAGCCCTGTTTAAATAGAGCTGCAGGTCAGAGTGGAGCTACACAGGAGGGAACATTCTCTTCATATTAGTAGAAATCGGTCATGGTGTTACGCCGTTAGACTGGCCATCGCATACAGCGGGCAAATCGCAATCACACCCGCTGTAGGCGGTGGGGACTCGTACTGTGACTTTGGAATAGTTTGCCCAAACTGTCCCACTTTGAGAGGAGCCTCCATTTTCTTTTCCGTTGCGAAGGGCAGCCACGGGAGGGGCCCTACTAAGGGGCTGCGGTGGTCAGGACCCACCCCCTCCCCCTGCACCCACACAAGGGCGAAAATATTTACCTCAGTAATTCTTACCCAGTGGCAACTTTATAGTCCCGTCTGCCGAATATTAATTTCTGGTCACACCCTGGCCATTCACTGGCAACATTCCCTCCCCCTCCTACACGTGTGTATTTGCACACCAGCGGAGATATATCTTACCCCCGACAGCTAATCATAGAAACTTACAGCACATAAGGAGGCCATTCGGCCCCTCATGTCTGTACTGGGACTTTGGAAGAGCAGCCGTGCTTAGTCCCACACCCCCGCTGTTTGTCCGTAACCCTGTTAAGTTCCTCAACCTCAAGTACCTCACGATGCCAGGCTTGGTTGGGACTGCACTCCTTCGAGGTGTTGTTCTCCTGGGAGCAGAGAAGGCCGAGAGGAGATTCGACCGAGGTGTTTAAAATCACAAGGGTTTAGATGGAGTAAATAAAGAGAAACGGTTTCCAGTGGCTGAAGGGTTGATGACCAGAGGGCACAGATTGAAGGTGATTGGCAAAACAGCCAGAGGCGACATGAGGAAAAACATTTTGACGCAACGAGTGGTTAGGATCTGGAATGCACTGCCCGAGGCAGATTCAATAGTAGCCTTCAAAGGGGAATTGAATAAAAAAATTGCAGGGATATGGGGAAAGAGCGGGACTAACTGGATTGCTCTTCGAAAAAGCCGGCACAGAACATAAGAAACAGGAGCGGGAATAGTCCACTTGGCCCCTCGAGCCTGCTCCGCCATTCAATAAGATCATGGCTGATCTCGGGCTCAAAGCCACTTCCCCGCCCGCTCCCCATAACCCTTCACTCCCTTATCTTGTAAAAATCTGTCTATATCCACCTTAAATATATTTAATGACCCAGCCTCTGGGGCAGAGAATGCCACAGATTTACGACCCTCAGAGAAGAAATTCCTCCTCATCTCAGCTCTAAAAGGGCGACCCTTTATTCTGAAACCCCGAGTTCTAGATTTCCCCACGAGGGGAAACATCCTCTCTGCATCTACCTTGTCGAGCCCCCTCAGTATCTGATATGTTTCAACCCAATAGCAGGCTCGATGGGCCGAATGTGCTGTACTATTTATTCTGATACGTGTCCAACTCCCTTTCAAAATGATTTGTGGAATCAGTTTCCACCACCTTTTCAGGTCGAGCGTTCCAGATCCCGACAACCCTCTGAATGAAAACATTTCTCATCACCCGTCTCGATCTTTTGCCAATGATCTTGAATCTATGACCTCTGGTTAATGACCCACTCGCCAGAGGGAATAGTTTTTCTCCAGCTACTCTATCAAAACCTCTCGTCCTCTTGAAAACCTCTATTGGGTCACCTCTGAACCTTCTCTGCTCCAAGGAGAACAGTCCTAACTTTACCAACCTCTCCTCAGAACTGAAGTCCCTCACCCCTGGTAACATCCTGGTAAACCTCGTCTGTAACCCTTTCTGAGGCCTTTACATCTTTCCTGAAGTGTGGGGCCCAGAATTGTCCACAACACTCCAGCTGAGGCCTAACCTGTGATTTATAAAGTTCTACCATGATCTCTTTGCTTTTATATTCTATTTCCTTTATTTATAAATCCAAGTAACCCATATGCTTTTTTTAACCACCTTATCAACTTGCCCGGCCACCTTTAAGGATGTGTGTATCTGGGCATCAAGGATCATCTACACTTACCCAAACTGTGCCATTTACAGGATACGTTCATGACTGGGTGACACCAGGCTGCCTGTTACTTGCACAGGTACAGATTAACCCAAAACAATAAGAAGGCATTGCTCGTTACTTTATTTTTTGTTAACTAGCACACATTGCTGCTTTAGCAACCCCGAGTGTTGCTGCTATTTAACAGCTCATCTCAATAGTTTCCATCATTTCGGAAGGGTGCAGCCCGCGAACATGGTTAAATTTTGAGGTTCTTCCTCCCAGCCGATGTACCCAGCCTCCCCATCTCCATCAATGTACTGCTCCATCTCTCCACCCCATGCACTGCCCAGACACACCTCCCCTCACACACTGCACAAGCTCCCCATCTCTCCACCCCATGCACTGCCCAGACACACCTCCCCTCACACACTGCACAAGCTCCCCATCTCTCCACCCCATGCACTGCCCAGACACACCTCCCCTCACACACTGCACAAGCTCCCCATCTCTCCACCCCATGCACTGCCCAGACACACCTCCCCTCACACACCATACAAGCTCCCCATCTCGCCACCCCATGCACTGCCCAGACGCACCTCCCCTCACACACTGCACAAGCTCCCCATCTCTCCACCCCATGCACTGCCCAAACGCACCTCCCCTCACACACTGCACAAGCTCCCCATCTCTCCACCCCATGCACTGCCAAGACGCACCTCCCCTCACACACTGCACAAGCTCCCCATCTCGCCACCCCATGCACTGCCCAGACGCACCTCCCCTCACACACTGCACAAGCTCCCCATCTCTCCACCCCATGCACTGCCCAAACGCACCTCCCCTCACACTGCACAAGCTCCCCATCTCTCCACCCCATGCACTGCCCAGACGCACCTCCCCTCACACACTGCACAAGCTCCCCATCTCTCCACCCCATGCACTGCCCAGACGCACCTCCCCTCACACACTGCACAAGCTCCCCATCTCTCCACCCCATGCACTGCCCAGACGCACCTCCCCTCACACACTGCACAAGCTCCCCATCTCTCCACCCCATGCACTGCCCAGACACACCTCCCCTCACACTGCACAAGCTCCCCATCTCTCCACCCCATGCACTGCCCAGACACACCTCCCCTCACACTGCACAAGCTCCCCATCTCCCCACCCCATGCACTGCCCAGACACACCTCCCCTCACACACTGCACAAGCTCCCCATCTCTCCACCCCATGCACTGCCCAGACACACCTCCCCTCACACACTGCACAAGCTCCCCATCTCTCCACCCCATGCACTGCCCAGACGCACCTCCCCTCACACACTGCACAAGCTCCCCATCTCTCCACCACATGCACTGCCCAGACACACCTCCCCCCCCTCACACATAGAAACATAACAGCAGGAGTCGGCCACTCGACCCTTCGAGCCTGCTCCGCCATTCAATATGATCATGGCTGATCCTCTATCTCAATACCATATTCCCGCTCTCTCCCCATACCCCTTGATGCCTTTTGTGCCTAGAAATCTATCTATCTCCTTCTTAAATAGATTCAGTGACTTGGCCTCCACAGCCTTCTGTGGTAGAGAATTCCACAGGTTCAACACCCTCTGAGTGAAGAAATTTCTCCTCATCTCAGTCCTAAATGTCCTACCCCGTATCCTGAGACTGTGACCACTCGTTCTAGACCCCCCCAGCCAGGGGAAACATCCTCCCTGCATCTAGTCTGTCTTGTCCTGTCAGAATTTTATACGTTTCCACGAGATCCCCTCTCATTCTTCTAAACTCTAGTGAATACAGGCCTAGTCGACCCAATCTCTCCTCAGACGACAGTCCTGCCATCCCAGGAATCAGTCTGGTGAACCTTCGCTGCACTCCCTCTATGGCAAGTATATCCTTTCTTAGGTAAGGAGACCAAAACTGCACACAGTACTCCAGGTGTGGTCTCACCAAGGCCCTGTCCAACTGTAGTAATACATCCTTGCATCTGTACTCAAATCCTCTTGCAATGAAGGCCAACATACCATTTGCCTTCCTAACTGCTTGCTGCACCTGCCCCCCACACACTGCACAAGCACCCCATCTCTCCACCCCATGCACTGCCCAGACACACCTCCCCCCACCACACACTGACCAAGCTCCCCATCTTTGAGTTTCTAGCTCACAGTATGTTTAAACCTCAGCCGCGCGGTGTGCAATGCTTACCCTGGCTGTCTCCTTCCCCCTGGTGACTGGCGCCAGCCTCGTTCTCCGGCCGCTCCCTGGAGCTTTTCCGCGGCTTCTTGGCAGCGACTGATCCTGCCGCCTGCGAGGATGCCCCGGCTGAAGTGCTGGCGGGCGGTGAGCCACCGTTTGGTATCGCCGTGTCGGTGGCATCTGCCGGAGGGAGAGACAAAGCGACGGTGAGCAACAGGGCACTGAGTCAGAGAGAGAGAGAGAGACACAGGGACTAAAAGAATGTCAGCAAGGGAAGGGATCTGATCGAAACACTTAACAGCCAATCACAGCCACATTCTCTCCAATCTGTCCACTGAATGACTGCAGATCCTCCCCACAAACTGTCCCGTGTGGGTAAGCTCAGTAACTGTCGGACCCCCCCTCCCCACAAACTGTCCTGTGTGGGTAAGCTCAGTAACTGTTGGACCCCCCCCCCCGCCACAAAATGTCCCGTGTGGGTAAGCTCAGTAACTGTCGGACCCCCCCCTCCCCACAAACTGTCCCGTGTGGGTAAGCTCAGTAACTGTCGGACCCCTCTCCCCCCTCCCCACAAACTGTCCCGTGTGGGTAAGCTCAGTAACTGTCGGACCCCCCCCTCCCCCCTCCTCACAAACTGTCCCGTGTGGGTAAGCTCAGTAACTGTCGGACCCCCCCTCCCCCCTCCCCACAAACTGTCCTGTGTGGTTAAGCTCAGTAACTGTCGGACCCCCCCTCCCCCCTCCCCACAAACTGTCCCGTGTGGGTAAGCTCAGTAACTGTCGGACCCCCCCTCCCCCCTAACTATCCCGTGTGGGTAAGCTCAGTAACTGTCGGACCCCCCTCCCCCCAAACTGTCCCGTGTGGGTAAGCTCAGTAACTGTCGGACCCCCCCTCCCCCCTCCCCACAAACTGTCCCGTGTGGGTAAGCTCAGTAACTGTCGGACCCCCCCTCCCCCCTCCCCACAAACTATCCCGTGTGGGTAAGCTCAGTAACTGTCGGACCCCCCTCCCCCCTCCTCACAAACTGTCCCGTGTGGGTAAGCTCAGTAACTGTCAGACCCCCCCTCCCCCCTCCCCACAAACTGTCCCGTGTGGGTAAGCTCAGTAACTGTCGGACCCCCCCTCCCCCCTCCCCACAAACTGTCCTGTGTGGTTAAGCTCAGTAACTGTCGGACCCCCCCTCCCCCCTCCCCACAAACTGTCCCGTGTGGGTAAGCTCAGTAACTGTCGGACCCCCCCTCCCCCCTAACTATCCCGTGTGGGTAAGCTCAGTAACTGTCGGACCCCCCTCCCCCCTCCCCACAAACTGTCCCGTGTGGGTAAGCTCAGTAACTGTCGGACCCCCCCTCCCCCCTCCCCACAAACTGTCCCGTGTGGGTAAGCTCAGTAACTGTCGGACCCCCCTCCCCCCTCCTCACAAACTGTCCCGTGTGGGTAAGCTCAGTAACTGTCGGACCCCCCCTCCCCCCTCCCCACAAACTGTCCTGTGTGGTTAAGCTCAGTAACTGTCGGACCCCCCCTCCCCACAAACTGTCCTGTGTGGGTAAGCTCAGTAACTGTCGGACCCCCTCCCCCTCCCCACAAACTGTCCCGTGTGGGTAAGCTCAGTAACTGTCGAACCCCCCCTCCCCCTCCCCACAAACTGTCCCGTGTGGGTAAGCTCAGTAACTGTCGGACCCCCCCTCCCCACAAACTGTCCCGTGTGGGTAAGCTCAGTAACTGTCGGACCCCCTCCCCCTCCCCACAAACTGTCCCGTGTGGGTAAGCTCAGTAACTGTCGAATCCCCCCTCCCCCTCCCCACAAACTGTCCCGTGTGGGTAAGCTCAGTAACTGTCGGACCCCCCCCTCCCCCCAAACTGTCCCGTGTGGGTAAGCTCAGTAACTGTCGGACCCCCCCTCCCCCCTCCCCACAAACTGTCCCGTGTGGGTAAGCTCAGTAACTGTCGGACCCCCCCCTCCCCACTGTGGTAAACCACTGTTATACCTATGTGTATGTGTATTCCACTAGGTACAGGTCTGGACATGCCTCGGCTGACTCCTCCCACTATTCCAGGTATATAAGTGGCTACCTCCCAGTCCCTTAGTATTCTGGACGGGTCGACCACTCGAGACTAGACCTTCATTCTTTAGTTAATAAAAACCTGGTTGTTACTCGCTTAACCTCAGTCTTTTGAGTAATTGATGGCGCATCAATTTTATTAACTAAATTTTTTATAATGGAGAAGATCCTCACACCAGCATGCCTGGACCTGGACAGTCGGGAAGCGGACGCTTCCACCAAGTTTGCTAACTGGCTCATGTGCTTCGAGACATTCCTGACTGCCTCCACTGCGGTCGAAACGGATGCGAACAAACTGTCTGTCCTGATCTCCAAGGTGAACCACCGAGTGTACTCAGTCATCCGGGACGCGACCTCGTACACAGCCGCCCTCCAGCTCCTCAAGACCCAGTACACGCGCCCTGTGAATGAAGTTTACGCCAGGCACCTCCTGGGGAGTCGCAAGCAACAACCTGGGGAATCGACTGAGGAATACCTCCAAGCACTGTCCGTGCTTGGCCGGGCCTGTGGGTGTAAGGCGGTAACGCCCACTAAGTACACGGAGGAACTGATCCGGGATGCCTTCGTAGCGGGCCACAGGTCCAACTACACCCGACAGCGACTGCTGGAGCAGAGTGACCTCACCCTCGACAAAGCCTCCGAAATCGCACTAACGCTGGACGCAGCCTACCGGGGCATGGATGCCTACTCCTCTGCACCGTGGACGCCGCGGGGAACGACAACCTGGGACACGGTAGGACAGCCCCATAGCACCGTGCCACCCCAGCCACAGCCCAACAACGGCCCAACCACCGCAGCAGTGTCCCAAAGCCAGACAGCATTATCCCAAGGCCAGAAATGCTACTTCTGTGGCCAGGCCAAACACCCCAGAGCGCGCTGCCCGGCGAAGAATGCGACCTGCTCGGGCTGCGGGAAAAAGGGACACTACGCTAGCGTCTGCAAGGCCAAAGCCACCCCGAACGCCAGCAGCGCCGCGTGTGGGCCATGCGAGCCGCCATCTTGGGCCCCCAACAGCGCCGCGTGTGGGCCGTGCGGGCCGCCATCTTGGGCCTCCCCAGCCATGTGCGAACCACCGCAGCAGCAGCCATCTTGGACGACTCCAGCCACATGGGAATCATGGACGCCGCCATCTTGGACACCAGCCGGGACGCAGCAGGCCGCCAACCCCCCCCCCCATCTGATACCCGCAGCGACACACCAACCCCTACGCTGGCCTCTGTTACGCTGGACCAAACGAGACCGCACCAACTAGCTCGGTCCAAAATGGACGTTAAGGTAAACGGCCATGCAATAAACTGCCTTTTTGACTCCGGGAGCACAGAGAGCTTCATCCACCCCGACACGGTGCGGCGTTGCTCTCTCCCAGTCCTGCCTGCACACCAGCGGATTTCTATGGCCGCCGAGTCCCAGTCAGCGGACATTGGCGGCTACTGCGTGGTGACACTAGTAGTAGACGGGACTGTGTTCAATAATTTTAAACTCCTGGTCCTGCCCCAACTTTGCGCTGCCGTTCTACTGGGGTTGGATTTCCAGTGCCAGCTCAAAAGCGTTACGATGGCGTACGGTGGCCCCCTCCCCCCACTCACAGTCCGCAGCCAGCAGCCTCCAAATTGCCCGCCGCGCACCAGATGCAACCTCTCCACACTCAGAGTCCCACCCCCCCCACTGTTTGCTAACCTCACCCCCGACTGTAAGCCCATCGCCACAAAGAGCAGGCGATACAGTGCCGGGGACAGGGTTTTCATCAAAACCGAAGTGGAGCGGCTCCTGAAGGAGGGGATTATTGAGGGCAGCTCCAGCCCCTGGCGAGCCCAGGTTGTGGTCGTTAAGGCCGGCGAGAAACAACGCCTGGTCATCGACTACAGCCAAACAATAAACCGCTACACCCTGCTGGACGCCTACCCACTCCCCCGCATAGCTGACATGGTCAACCAGATCGCGCAGTACCGCGTCTTTTCGACCATTGACCTGAAATCAGCGTACCACCAGCTCCCCATCCGCCCCAAAGACCACCAGTATACTGCTTTTGAGGCGAACGGCCGCCTCTATCACTTCCTTAGGGTTCCCTTTGGCGTTACCAACGGGGTCTCCGTCTTCCAAAGGGAGATGGACCGGATGGTCGATCAAAATGCGCTGCAGGCCACTTTCCCTTACCTAGACAATGTGACCATCTGCGGCCATGACTTGCAGGACCATGACGCAAACCTCGAGAAATTCCTCCGCACCGCCCAACTCCTGAACCTGACATATAACAAGGAGAACTGCATATTCCGCACAGACCGCCTCGCCATCCTTGGCTGTGTTGTGGAACACGGGGTCATCGGTCCCGACCCGGACCGGATGCGTCCCCTTATGGAACTCCCACTGCCCCACTGCCTAAAAGCTCTGAAGAGGTGCCTAGGGTTTTTTTCCTACTACGCCCAGTGGGTCCCCTACTATGCAGACAAAGCCCGTCCGCTGATCAAATCCACCTCTTTTCCCCTGATGGCAGAGGCCCGCTCGGCCTTCCACCGTATCAAGGAGGACATTGCCAAAGCCACCATGCACGCAGTGGACGAATCCATCCCCTTCCAGGTGGAAAGCGATGCGCCCGACTTCGCTCTGGCCGCCACCCTTAATCAGGCGGGGAGACCTGTGGCATTCTTCTCACGAACCCTCCAGGGCCCGGAGACCAGACACTCCGCGGTCGAGAAGGAGGCCCAGGCTATTGTGGAGGCTGTGCGTCATTGGAGGCACGACCTGGCCGGAAAACGATTTACCCTGCTCACTGACCAGCGTTCAGTTGCTTTTATGTTCAACAACAAGCAGAGGGGCAAAATCAAAAATGACAAGATCTTGAGGTGGAGAATCGAACTTTCCACCTACAATTACGAGATCCTGTACCGGCCTGGGAAGCTCAATGAACCCCCAGATGCCCTATCGCGTGGCACCTGCGCCAGCGCGCAGATCAATAGGCTGAGGGCCCTCCACAATGACCTCTGCCACCCGGGGGTCACCAGGTTCTTCCACTTCATCAAGGCCCGCAACCTGCCTTACTCCATTGAGGAGGTCAGGACCATGACCAAGAACTGCCAAGTCTGCGCTGAGTGCAAACCACACTTGTATAGACCAGACAGAGCCCACCTGATAAAAGCCACTCGCCCTTTCGAACGCCTGAGCGTCGATTTTAAAGGGCCTCTCCCCTCCTCCGACCGCAATGTGTACTTCCTCAACATCATTGACGAGTACTCCCGTTTCCTATCCCCTGCCCGGACATGACCAGTGCCACGGTCATTAAATGTCTGAACAGCCTCTTCACCCTGTTCGGTTTCCCCAGCTATATCCATAGCGACCGGGGCTCATCGTTTAAGAGCGACGAACTCTGCCAGTACCTGCTCGCTAGGGGTATAGCCACAAGCAGGACCACCAGTTACAACCCCCGGGGGAACGGACAGGTGGAAAGAGAGAATGCAACAGTTTGGAAGGCTGCCCTACTAGCTTTAAAGTCTAGGGGCCTTCCGACCTCCCGCTGGCAGGAGGTGCTCCCCGATGCGCTCCACTCGATTCGGTCACTGCTCTGCACTGCCACCAATGCCACCCCTCACGAGAAAATGTTTGTCTTCCCAAGGAAGTCCACATCGGGGACAGCGTTACCGCCATGGCTGACGTCCCCAGGGCCGGTACTACTGAGAAGACACGTGAGGACCAATAAAACGGACCCCCTGGTCGAGAGGGTCGACCTCCTCCACGCCAACCCCCAGTACGCTTACATTGCGTACCCGGACGGGCGGGAGGACACAGTCTCCATACGAGACCTCGCACCCTCGGGGACCGCTGTAACCCACTACCCATTACCACCCGCCCCCCCCCTACGACCCGATATCCAACCCCAGCAGCCGGCTCGCCTTGGACCGTCACCCACGAGGACTACACTCCAGTGCCCCAGCCTACAAGGGACGCGACGCCGGAAGCTCCACCACCCCTGCCGTCGCCACGTCGATCACAGCGGCAGACAAGACCTCCGGAGAGACTCCAATACAGGAACTTTTAAATACACTTCACCCCGCCGGATTCATTTTTAAACAAGGGGTGAATGTGGTAAACCACTGTTATACCTGTCTGTATGTGTATTCCACTAGGTACAGGTCCGGACATGCCTCGGCTGACTCCTCCCACTATTCCAGGTATATAAGTGACTACCTCCCAGACCCTTAGTATTCTGGACGGGTCGACCACTCGAGACTAGACCTTCATTCTTAAGTTAATAAAAGCCTGGTTGTTACTCGCTTAACCTCAGTCTTTTGAGTAATTGATGGCGCATCACACACAAACTGTCCCGTGTGGGTAAGTTCAGTAACTGTCGGACCCCCCCTCCCCCCTCCCCACAAACTGTCCCGTGTGGGTAAGCTCAGTGACTGTCGGACCCCCCCTCCCCCCTCCCCACAAACTGTCCCGTGTGGGTAAGCTCAGTAACTGTCGGACCCCCCCTCCCCCATCCCCACAAACTGTCCCGTGTGGGTAAGCTCAGTAACTGTCGGACCCCCCCTCCCCCTCCCCCCTCACTGTCCCGTGTGGGTAAGCTCAGTGACTGTCGGACCCCCCCTCCCCCCTCCCCACAAACTGTCCCGTGTGGGTAAGCTCAGTGACTGTCGGACCCCCCCTCCCCCCTCCCCACAAACTGTCCCGTGTGGGTAAGCTCAGTAACTGTCGGACCCCCCTCCCCCCTCCCCACAAACTGTCCCGTGTGGGTAAGCTCAGTAACTGTCGGACCCCCCCTCCCCACTCCCCACAAACTGTCCCGTGTGGGTAAGCTCAGTAACTGTCGGGCCCCCCCCTCCCCCTCCCCACAAACTGTCCCGTGTGGGTAAGCTCAGTAACTGTCGGACCCCCCTCCCCCCTCCCCACAAACTGTCCCGTGTGGGTAAGCTCAGTAACTGTCGGACCCCCCCCTCACCCCTCCCCACAAACTGTCCCGTGTGGGTAAGCTCAGTAACTGTCGGACCCCCCCCCTCCCCACAAACTGTCCCGTGCGGGTAAGCTCAGTGACTGTCGGACCCCCCCTCCCCCCTCCCCACAAACTGTCCCGTGTGGGTAAGCTCAGTAACTGTCGGACCCCCCCTCCCCCCTCCCCACAAACTGTCCCGTGTGGGTAAGCTCAGTAACTGTCGGACCCCCCTCCCCCCTCCCCACAAACTGTCCCGTGTGGGTAAGCTCAGTAACTGTCGGACCCCCCCTCCCCCCTCCCCACAAACTGTCCCGTGTGGGTAAGCTCAGTAACTGTCGGACCCCCCCTCCCCCCTCCCCACAAACTGTCCCGTGTGGGTAAGCTCAGTAACTGTCGGACCCCCCCTCCCCACACCCCACAAACTGTCCCGTGTGGGTAAGCTCAGTAACTGTCGGACCCCCCCTCCCCCCTCCCCACAAACTGTCCCGTGTGGGTAAGCTCAGTAACTGTCGGACCCCCCCTCCCCCCTCCCCACAAACTGCCCCGTGTGGGTAAGCTCAGTAACTGTCGGACCCCCCCTCCCCCCTCCCCACAAACTGTCCCGTGTGGGTAAGCTCAGTAACTGTCGGACCCCCCCTCCCCACAAACTGTCCCGTGTGGGTAAGCTCAGTAACTGTCGGACCCCTCTCCCCACAAACTGTCCCGTGTGGGTAAGCTCAGTAACTGTCGGACCCCCCCTCCCCCCTCCCCACAAACTGTCCCGTGTGGGTAAGCTCAGTAACTGTCGGACCCCCCCTCCCCACAAACTGTCCCGTGTGGGTAAGCTCAGTAACTGTCGGACCCCCCCTCCCCACAAACTGTCCCGTGTGGGTAAGCTCAGTAACTGTCGGACCCCCCCTCCCCCCAAACGGTCCCGTGTGGGTAAGCTCAGTAACTGTCGGAACCCCCCTCCCCACAAACTGTCCCGTGTGGTTAAGCTCAGTAACTGTCGGACCCCCCCTCCCCCTCCCCACAAACTGTCCCGTGTGGGTAAGCTCAGTAACTGTCGGACCCCCCCTCCCCCCTCCCCCACAAACTGTCCCGTGTGGGTAAGCTCAGTAACTGTCGGACCCCCCCTCCCCACAAACTGTCCCGTGTGGGTAAGCTCAGTAACTGTCGGACCCCCCCTCCCCACAAACTATCCCGTGTGGGTAAGCTCAGTAACTGTTGGACCCCCCCTCCCCACAAACTGTCCCGTGTGGGTAAGCTCAGTAACTGTCGGACCCCCCCTCCCCCCCTCCCCACAAACTCTCCCGTGTGGGTAAGCTCAGTAACTGTCGGACCCCCCCCCCCCCCTCCCCACAAACTGTCCCGTGTGGGTAAGCTCAGTAACTGTCGGACCCCCCCCTCCCCCCTCCCCACAAACTGTCCCGTGTGGGTAAGCTCAGTAACTGTCGGACCCCCCTCCCCCTCCCCACAAACTGTCCCGTGTGGGTAAGCTCAGTAACTGTCGGACCCCCCCTCCCCACAAACTGTCCCGTGTGGGTAAGCTCAGTAACTGTCGGACCCCCCCATCCCCCCTCCCCACAAACTGTCCCGTGTGGGTAAGCTCAGTAACTGTCGGACCCCCCCTCCCCCTCCCCACAAACTGTCCCGTGTGGGTAAGCTCAGTAACTGTCGGACCCCCCCTCGCCCCTCCCCACAAACGGTCCCGTGTGGGTAAGCTCAGTAACTGTCGGACCCCCCCTCCCCACAATCTGTCCCGTGTGGGTAAGCTCAGTAACTGTCGGACCCCCCTCCCCCCTCCCCACAAACTGTCCCATGTGGGTAAGCTCAGTAACTGTCGGACCCCCCCTCCCCCTCCCCCCTCACTGTCCCGTGTGGGTAAGCTCAGTAACTGTCGGACCCCCCCCTCCCCCCTCCCCACAAACTGTCCCGTGTGGGTAAGCTCAGTAACTGGCGGACCCCCCCCTCCCCCCTCCCCACAAACTGTCCCGTGTGGGTAAGCTCAGTAACTGTCGGACCCCCCCTCCCCACAAACTGTCCCGTGTGGGTAAGCTCAGTAAGTGTCGGACCACCCCCCCCCCTCCCCACAAACTGTCCCGTGTGGGTAAGCTCAGTAACTGTCGGACCCCCCCCCCTCCCCACAAACTGTCCCGTGTGGGTAAGCTCAGTAACTGTCGGACCCCCCCTCCCCCCTCCCCACAAACTGTCCCCTGTGGGAAAGCTCAGTAACTGTCGGACCCCCCCTCCCCCTCCCCACAAACTGTCCCGTGTGGGTAAGCTCAGTCACTGTCGGACCCCCCCTCCCCCCTCCCGACAAACTGTCCTGTGTGGGTAAGCTCAGTAACTGTCGGACCCCCCTCCCCCCTCCCCACAAACTATCCCGTGTGGGTAAGCTCAGTAACTGTCGGACCCCCACCTCCCCACAAACTGCCCCGTGTGGGTAAGCTCAGTAACGGTCGGACCCCCCCTCCCCCTCCCCACAAACTGTCCCGTGTGGGTAAGCTCAGTAACTGTCGGACCCCCCCTCCCCCTCCCCACAAACTGTCCCGTGTGGGTAAGCTCAGTAACTGTCGGACCCCCTCCCCACTAACTGTCCCGTGTGGGTAAGCTCAGTAACTGTCGGACCCCCCCTCCTCCTCCCCACAAACTGTCCCGTGTGGGTAAGCTCAGTAACTGTCGGACCCCCCTCCCCCTCCCCCCTCACTGTCCCGTGTGGGTAAGCTCAGTAACTGTCGGACCCCCCCCTCCCCCCTCCCCACAAACTATCCCGTGTGGGTAAGCTCAGTAACAGTCGGACCCCCCCTCCCCCCTCCCCACAAACTATCCCGTGTGGGTAAGCTCAGTAACTGTCGGACCCCCCCTCCCACCCCCCCCCACAAACTGTCCCGTGTGGGTAAGCTCAGTAACTGTCGGACCCCCCCTCCCCACAAACTGTCCCGTGTGGGTAAGCTCAGTAACTGTCGGACCCCCCTCCCCCTCCCCCCTCACTGTCCCGTGTGGGTAAGCTCAGTAACTGTCGGACCCCCCCTCCCCACAAACTGTCCCGTGTGGGTAAGCTCAGTAACTGTCGGACCCCCCCCTCCGCCCTCCCCACAAACTGTCCCGTGTGGGTAAGCTCAGTAACTATCGGACCCCCCCTCCCCACAAACTGTCCCGTGTGGGTAAGCTCAGTAACTGTCGGACCCCCCCTCCCCACAAACTGTCCCGTGTGGGTAAGCTCAGTAACTGTCGGACCCCCCCCCCCCCCTCCCCACAAACTGTCCCGTGTGGGTAAGCTCAGTAACTGTCGGACCCCCCCTCCCCCCTCCCGACAAACTGTCCTGTGTGGGTAAGCTCAGTAACTGTCGGACCCCCACCTCCCCACAAACTATCCCGTGTGGGTAAGCTCAGTAACTGTCGGACCCCCACCTCCCCACAAACTGTCCTGTGTGGGTAAGCTCAGTAACTGTCGGACCCCCCCTCCCCACAAACTGTCCCGTGTGGGTAAGCTCAGTAACTGTCGGACCCCCACCTCCCCACAAACTATCCCGTGTGGGTAAGCTCAGTAACTGTCGGACCCCCACCTCCCCACAAACTGTCCCGTGTGGGTAAGCTCAGTAACGGTCGGACCCCCCCTCCCCCTCCCCACAAACTGTCCCGTGTGGGTAAGCTCAGTAACTGTCGGACCCCCCCTCCCCCTCCCCACAAACTGTCCCGTGTGGGTAAGCTCAGTAACTGTCGGACCCCCTCCCCACTAACTGTCCCGTGTGGGTAAGCTCAGTAACTGTCGGACCCCCCCTCCCCCCTCCCCACAAACTGTCCCGTGTGGGTAAACTCAGTAACTGTCGGACCCCCCCGCCCCCCTCCCCCCAAACTGTCCCGTGTGGGTAAGCTCAGTAACTGTCGAACCCCCCCTCCCCCCTCCCCACAAACTGTCCCGTGTGGGTAAGCTCAGTAACTGTCGGACCCCCCCTCCCCCCTCCCCACAAACTATCCCGTGTGGGTAAGCTCAGTAACTGTCGGACCCCCCCCCCTCCCCCACAAACTGTCCCGTGTGGGTAAGCTCAGTAACTGTCGGACCCCCCCTCCCCCTCCCCACAAACTGTCCCGTGTGGGTAAGCTCAGTAACTGTCGGACCCCCCCTCCCCCTCCCCCACAAACTGTCCCGTGTGGGTAAGCTCAGTAACTGTCGGACCCCCCCTCCCCCACAAACTGTCCCGTGTGGGTAAGCTCAGTAACTGTCGGACCCCCCCTCCCCCCTCCCCACAAACTGTCCTGTGTGGTTAAGCTCAGTAACTGTCGGACCCCCCCCTCCCCACAAACTGTCCTGTGTGGGTAAGCTCAGTAACTGTCGGACCCCCCCTCCCCCCTCCCCACAAACTATCCCGTGTGGGTAAGCTCAGTAACTGTCGGACCCCCCCTCCCCACAAACTGTCCCGTGTGGGTAAGCTCAGTAACTGTCGGACCCCCCCTCCCCCTCCCCACAAACTGTCCCGTGTGGGTAAGCTCAGTAACTGTCGGACCCCCCCTCCCCCCTCCCGACAAACTGTCCTGTGTGGGTAAGCTCAGTAACTGTCGGACCCCCACCTCCCCACAAACTATCCCGTGTGGGTAAGCTCAGTAACTGTCGGACCCCCACCTCCCCACAAACTGCCCCGTGTGGGTAAGCTCAGTAACGGTCGGACCCCCCCTCCCCCTCCCCACAAACTGTCCCGTGTGGGTAAGCTCAGTAACTGTCGGACCCCCCCTCCCCCTCCCCACAAACTGTCCCGTGTGGGTAAGCTCAGTAACTGTCGGACCCCCCCTCCCCCTCCCCACAAACTGTCCCGTGTGGGTAAGCTCAGTAACTGTCGGACCCCCCTCC